>NW_024720428.1:0-27136 GCF_018991925.1 Homarus americanus
GCCTCGATCAGGGGACTTTGTTATACTCGATCAGGGACTTTGTTATACTCGATCGGGGGACTTTGTTATACTCGACCGCAGGGGGCTTGATATACTCGACCAGGGACTTTGTTATACTCGATCAGGGGCCTTTGTTAAACTCTATTAAGGGGCCTTTGTTATACTAAATAAGGGCCTTTGTTATACTCGATCAGGGGACTTTGTTATACTCGATGAGCGGACTTTGTTATTCTCGATCATAGGACTTTGTTATACTCGTTCAGGGGACTTTGTATTACTTTATCAGGGGACTGTTATACTCGATGAGGGGCCTTTGTTAGAAACTCAGTCAGGGCCTTTGTTCTGCAACTAGATCAGGGGACTTTGTTGTGTACTCGATGAGGGCTTTGTTATACTCGATCAGGAACTTTGTTATACTCGATCAGGGACGCTGTTATAATCGTTCGACCAGGGGCTTTGTTATACTCGGATCAGTGGCCTTGTTAAACTCGATCAGGGCCTTTACATCGCTGATCAGGGGACTTCGGTTACACCCGATCAGCGGACTTGTTATACCTTCGATCACGGGACGTTGTTATACCTGGGATCAGGCCTTGTTGTAATTTTTTGATCAGGGGCCTTGCTAAACCCGATATAGGGGACTTTGTTATAATTCGGATCAGGGGCTTACATACTCGATCAGGACCTTGTTATACTCGATCAGGACTTTTGGTTATACTCGTTGAGGGGACTTTGTTATACTGCGGATCAGGAACTTCATATACCTCGATGAGGGCCTTGTTAGACTCGGACCAGGGACCTGGCTATGACTGTCTAGGGACTTTGCTATACCCTTATAAGGGGAATTTGCTATACCTACTAGGAGTTTATACTCGACCAGGGGCTTTGCTATACCCGGATCAGGCCTCGGAAAGTTAAACCGACCAGGGGACCTGGTTGCACTCAATCAGGGACTTATATACCCGATGAGGCCTTGTTATACTTCGCTATTAGGATTTTATATAATCAGTTCAGGGGACTTTGTTATACCTGAACAGGACTTTGTTAAACCTGGATGAGGGCCTTTATATACACGCCTAATTCAGGGGACTTGTTATATCTGTTCAGGGACTTTTCATACCTGATCAGGGACTTTGTTATACCCGATCAGAGGACCTTGTTATACCTACCAGGGGAGCTTGATATACTCGACCAGGGAACTTATATACCCGATAAGGCCTTTGTTAAACCCACCATGGCCTTTTGTTATACTCGATGAGGGGCCTCGTTATATTCGACCAAGGGAACTTTTAATACTCGATCACTGACTCATTATCCATCAGATTTGATAACTCGTCAAGGAACTTGTTATACTTGGATCAGGGGAATTTGTTATACCAGATGAGGGCTTTGTTATACACGATCAGGGGCTTTATATACTTGACAGAAACCTTTTTTAACCGTTCAAGGTTTTTTATACTGATCAGGGACTTCATATACCCGACGAAGGGGCCTATTAAACTCGATGAGGCCTTTATAAACCCGATGAGGCCTTTATATACTCGATCACGGGACATTGTTATACCCAATGAGGGGGGCTTTATAACCTCGATCAGGGAACTTATATATACTCGTTAAGGGACTTTGTTATACCCGATCAGGGGACTTCGAACAACAAACCCAACTATACTAGATCAGGGACTTACATAATCGATGAGGGGCTTTGCTATACACGATCAGGGGCTTTATATACTTGATCAGGGCTCTGATTTAATCGTTCAATGACTTTATTATACCTGATCAGGACCAAACCTATACCGAAGAGGGGCTGAAAAACTCGATGAGGGGCCTTCATATACTCGACCAGGGACTTTGTTATACTCACCAGGGGCCTTTGAAACCCCCGATCAGGGCCTCATATACTAGATCAGGGATTTGTTATCCTCGATCAGGGACTTCATTACCTGTTCAGGGACTTTGTTATACTTGATCAGAGGACTTTGTTATACCTCATGAGGGCCTGCTATACTCGACCAGGGACTTTACAAACGTTCAGGGACTTTACATACTCGATCAGGACTTTGTTATACTCGATCAGGGACTTTGTTATACTCGACCAGGAGTTTGCTATACTCCACCAGGGACTCGCTACAATCCATCAGGGCCTTTGTTAAACCCTATTGACAGGGCCTTATTATACCCGATCAGCGGACTCTATAATATCGATCAGGGACCCTTCTTATACCTCCGATGAGGGCCTCATATACCCAATCAGACCTCGTTATACCGATCAGCGGACTTTGACCTCGATCTGGGATTTTTGTTATACCTATTCAGGGGACTTGTTATACTCGACAAGGGGACCTGTTATACCGATGAGGGGCCTTTGTTAAACTCGATGAGGGCCCTTGTTATAATCGACCAACTTTGTTATACCCGATCAGGGCCTTTGTTAAACTCGATATGGGGACTTTGTTATACTCGATCAGCGGACTTTGTTATAATTCATCAGACTTTTGTTATACTCGGATCAGCGGACTTTGTTATACCTGATCACGGGACGTTGTTATACTCGACTGAAATTTTGTTATACTTCGATGAGGGGCCTGTTAAACCTGACCAGGAGGCTTATACTCGATCAGTGGCCTTTGTTAAACTCGATCAGGGCCTTTGTTATACTCGATCAGGACTTTTGTTATACCCGATCAGCGGACTTGTTATACCGATCACGGACGTTGTTATACCTGATCAGGGCCTTTGTTATACCCCGATCAGGGCCTTGTTAAACCTCGATATGGGGACTTTGTTGTACCGATCAGGGGCTGTTATACCTCGATCAGGACCTTTTGTTATACTCGGATCAGGGGACTTTTGTTATACTCTAAAGAGGGGACTTTGTTATACGATCAGGAACTTTGTTATACTCGATGAGGGGCCTTGTTATACTCGACCAGGGACTTTGTTATAATCGTTCAGGGGACTTTATATATACTTGATAAGGAATTTGTTATACTCGACCAGGAGTTTGCTATACCTCGACCATACTTTGTTATACCCGACTCAGGGCCTTGTTAAACCCCGATCAGGGACTTTGTTGTACCCAATCAGGGGACTTTGTTATACCTTATGAGGGGCCTTTGTTATACTCTGCCAGATTTTCACATAACCGCTCAGGGACTTTGTATACCCAACAGGGGACCTTGTTAAACTCCGATGAGGGCCTTTGTTACACTCGACCAGGACTTTGTTATATCCTGTTCAGGGACTTTCTTATACTCGATCAGGGACTCGTTATACTCGATCAGGGACTTTGTTATACCTCAACCAGGAGCTTGATATACCCCACCAGGGACTTTGTTAAACCCATTAGGGCCTTGTTATACCCGACAGGGCCTTTTTGTTATACCCGATCAGGGACTTTGTTATACTCGATCAGCGGACTTTACATTCTCGATCATTGACCTTGTTATACCTGTTCAGGGACTTTGTAATACTCTTTATCAGGGGACTTTGTTATACTCGATGAGGGGCCTGTTAAAACTCGATGAGGGCCTTTGGTATACTCGACCAGGGGACTCTTGTTATACCCAATCAGGAGGCCTTTGTTAAACTCGATCAGGGACTTTGTTGTACTCGATCAGGGAACTTTGTTATACCCGATCAGGGCCTTTGTTATAACCGTTCAGGGACTTGTTATACCTGTTCAGGGAACTTTGTTATACTTGATCAGGGGAGTTTGTTTTACTCCGTGAGGGGCTTTGTTATACACGATGAGAGGCTTTGTTATACTTGGATCAGGCCCTTGTTATAATCGGTCAAGGGAGTTTTGTTATACCGATCAGAGGACTTTGTTATACCGATCAGGACTTGTTATACCCGATCAGGGGACTTTGTTATACCAGTTGAGGGACTCTTGTTATACTCTGATCAGGAACTTTGTTATACCCGATGAGGGCCTTTGTTATACTCGACCAGGGACTTTGTTATAATCGTTCAGGGACTTTGTTATACCTGATAAGGGGAATTTGTTATACTCGACCAGGGAGTTTGTTATACTCGCCCAGGACTTTTGTTATACTCGATCAGGGCCTTTGTTAAACCTGATCAGGGGACTTTGTTGTACCCAATCAGGGACTTTGCTATACTCGATGAGGGCCTTTGTTATACTCGACCAGGGGACTTGTTATACTCGATGAGGGGCCTTTGTTATACTCTCTGCCAGATTTTGTTATAATCGTTCAGGGACTTCGGTTATACCTAGAACAGGGACTTTGTTAAACTCGATGAGGGGCCTTTGTTATACCTCGACCAGGGACTTTGTTATATCCGTTCAGGGACTTTCTTATACCGATCAGGGACTTTGTTATATTCGATCAGGGACTTGTTATACTCGACCAGGGAGCTTGATATACTCGACCAGGGACTTTGTTATACCTGATCAGGGCCTTGTTAAACTCCATTAGGGCCTTTGTTATACTCGATGAGCGCCTTTGTTATACTCGATCAGGGACTTGTTATACTCTTATATATCGACCAGGAGAGTTTGTTATACTCGACCAGGGACTTTTGCTATACTCGGGATCATGGGCCTTGTTAAACTTGGGTGGATGATGGGCCTTTGTTATACCGATCAGGGACTTTGATATACCTGATCAGGGACTTTGTTATACTCGATCAGCGGACTTTTGCTATACCTCGATTAGGGCCTTGTTATACCTCGATCACGAGCCTTTGTTATACTCGACCAGGGACTTTTGCTTGTTCGGGATCAGGGGCCTTGTTAAACCTGACTAGCCTTTGTTGTACTCGATCAAGGGACTTTGTTATACTCTCTATCAGGACTTTGGTTAAATTCGGGATCAGGGTGCTTTGTTGTTATACTCGATCAGGAACCTTTGTTATACTCGATCAGGGCCTTTGTTATAACCGTTCAAGGGACTTTGTTATACTCGATCAGGACTTTGTTATACTCGCATCAAGGGAATTTGTTATACTCGACCAGGGAGTTTGTTATACCGACCAAAGGACTTTGTTATACTCGATCAGGGTCTTTGTTAAACTCGCGATCATGGGCCTTTGTTACCGATCAGGGATTCGGTTATACCTGATCAGCGGATTTTGCTATACTCGATCAGGGGCTCTTGTTATTCCCGATCAGGACTTTGCTATACTCGATCACCAGGGACATTGTTATACTCTGCGAGGGGGGCCGGTTAAACCTCGATCAGGGCCTTTTGTTATACTCGATCAGGGATTTTGTTATACCTGGGATCAGCAGATTTTTGTTATACTCGATCAGGGCCTTTGTTATACCCGATCAGGGACTTTTGTTATACTCTATCAGACATTGTTATACTTATGAGGGGGGCTTTGTTTATACTCGATCAGAACTTTGTTATACTCGGTGAGGGACTTTGTTACACTCCGGATCAGGACTTTGTTATACTCGCGGTCAGGGCCTTTGTTAAACCTGATCAGGGCCTTTTGTTATACCGATCAGGGACTTGTTATACTTCATCAGACTTTGTTATACCTGATCAGGGCTTGTTATACTCCGGATCAGGAATCCCTTTGTTTACTCGATGTGTGGACTTTGTACACCCATCAGACTTTGTTATACTCGATCAGGGAGCTTTGTTATACTCGATCAGGAACTTTGTTACCTCGATCAGGGCGCTTGCTATAATCGTTCAGGGACCTTTGCTATACCTCGATCAGGGCTTTGTTATATTTGATCAGGGCCTTTGCTTATACCTTTATCAGGCACTTTTGTTATACTTTAATTGTGCTGACTTTATACTCGATCAGGGCCTTGTTAAACTCGATGAGGGCCTTTGTTATACTCGATCACGGACTTCGTTGTACTCGACCAGGGACTTTGTTATACTCCAATCAGGGCTTTACAGCTCGGATCAGAGAATCGGCTATACCCGATCAGGACCTTTGCTATAATCGTTCAGGGACTTGTTATACTCTCGATCAGACTTTGTGATAATCGATGAGGGCCTCTCTATAAACCCGATGAGGGCCTTTGATATACTCGACCGGGGGACTTTTGGTTATACCCGATCAGAGCCTTTGTTATACCTTTTGACTGGCCTTATAAACCCGATCAGGGCCTTTTGTTATACTCCCGGGATCAAGGGACTTCAGGTTATACTCTCTCAGGGACTCTTGTTAAACTCGATCAGGTGCTTTTGTTATACTCGGGATCAGGAACTTTGTTATACTCGATCAGCGGCCTTTTGTTATACTCTCGATCAGGGCCTTTGTTATACCCGCGATCAGGGACTTGCTACTCGATCATGGACTTCGTTATACTCTATCAGGATTTGAGAGTTTGTTATACTTGACCAGGACTTTGCTATACTCGATCAAGGGCCTTTGTTAAACTTGATGAGGGGCCTTTGTTATACTCATCATCAGGATATACTCCTGATCAGGGGACTTTTTTTATACCGATCAGCGGACTTTGTTATACTCGATTAGGGGCCTTTGTTATACTCGATCATGAGCTTTTGTTATACTTATGGACTTTGTTATACTCGATCAGGGCCTTTGTTAAACTCGACTTTTGTTGTACCTGGATCAAGACTTTGTTATACTCTATCAGGGGACTTTGTTAAATTCGATCAGGTGCTTTTGTTATCGATCAGGAACTTTTGTTATACCTCGATCAGGGCCTTTGTTATAATCGTTCAAGGACTTTGTTATACTGACTGGGACTTTGTTATACCCGATCAAGGGAATTTGTTATACTCGACCAGGGGAGTTTGTTATACTCGACCAAAGGACTTTGTTATACTCGATCAGGGTTTTGTTAAACTCGGATCATGGGCCTTGTTATACTCGATCAGGGACTTTGTTATACTTTTGATCAGCGGACTTGTTATACTCGATCAGGGCCTTTTTGTTATTCCCGATCAGGACTTTGCTATACTCGATCAGGGACATTGTTATACTCTATGGAGGGGGCTTGTTATACTCGATCAGGAACTTTGTTATTCTCGATGAGGGGCCTTTATACTCGACCAGGGGACTTTGTTATACTCGATCAGGGCCTTTGTTAAACTCGATCCGGGGCCTTTGTTAAACCTCGATCAAGGGACTTTTATACTTATCAGGACTTTGTTAAACCCGATCAGGTGCTTTGTTATACTCGACCAGGGAACTTTGTTATACCGATCAGGCCTTTGTTATAATTGTTCAAGCGGACTTTGTTATACTGATCAGGGGACATTGTTATACTCGATCAGAAGAATTTGTTATACTTTACCAGGGAGAAGTTATGCGATCAAAGGACTTTCTTATACTCGATCAGGGTCTTTGTTAAACTCGATCATGGGCCTTTGTTATACTCGATCAGGGGACTTTGTTATACTCTGATCAGCGGACTTTGTTACCCGATCAGGGCCTTTGTTATACTCGACCAGGCACTTTGTTATACCGACCAAAGGACTTTGTTATACTCGGATCAGGGCCTTGTTAAACCCGATGAGGGCCTTGTTATACTCGATCACGGACTTGTTGTACTTGACCAGGACTTTGTTATATCAATCAGGGCTTTGTTATGCTCGATCAGAGAATTTGGTTATACTCATCAGACCTGTTATAATCGTTCGGGACTTTGTTATACTCGATCAGGACTTTGTGATAATCGATGAGGGCCTTTGTTAAACTCGATGAGGGCCTTTGATATACTCGACCGGGGGACTTTTTATACTCTCGATCAGGAGCCTTTGTTATACTGGATCAGGCCTTGTTAAACTCGATCAGCCTTTAGTTACTCGATCAAGGACTTTGTTATACTTCGGGACTTTGTTAACTGATCAGGGTGCTTTTGTTATACTCGATCAGGAACTTTTGTTATACTCGGATCAGCCTTTGTTATAATCGTTCAAGGACTTTGTTTTGTTATACTCGATCAGGGTCTTTGTTAAATTCGATCATGCGGCTTTGTTATACTCGATCAGGACTTTGTTATACTCGATCAGGGAACTTTGTTTAATCGGTGAGGGACTTTGTTATACTTCGATCAGGACTTTGTTATACTGTTCAGGGACTTTTGTTATATTTGACGAGGGACTTTGTTATACTCGATCAGGGGTTTTTTTTGTTAGGTTTTGTTATACTCTAGTGTAAGGGTATTTTATAATCGTTCAGGGACTTTGTTATACTGATGAGGGACTTTGTTATAATGATCAGGGACATTGTTATATGCGATGAGAGGACATTGTTATACTTGATGATGGGACTGTGTTATACTTTTTTGGGGACTTTATTACACTGATTAGGGACTTTGTTATATTCGATGAGGGTTTGTTTTCTCGATCATGGACTTTGTTATTCTGATGGGGTTTGTTATACCGATGAGGGGATTTTGTTCGACAAGACCAGGGAGTTTTTTTTCGATCAGGGGACTTTGTTATACTAGTTCACGGAACTTGTTATACTTGATCAGGTACTTTTGTTATACTTGATGAGGGGCTTTTGTTATACTGGATCAGGGGCTTTGTTTATACTTCATCAGGGCCTTTATAATCGTTGGACTTTGTTATAATTGATCAGACTTTTGTTATAATCGTTCAGGGACTTTGTTATACTGATCAGGACTTTTTATACTCAATCAGGGGACTTTATACTGGATCAGGGACTTTGTTATACTCGATCAGGGGACTTTGTTATACTCAATGAGGGGTTTGTTATACTCTGATCAAAGTCCTTTGTTATACTCGATCAGGTGTATTTTGTTATACTGGATCAGGATTTGTTATACTCGATTAGGATTTTTTTACTAGATGTTGACTTTGTTATCCTGATAGTGACTTTGTTATTCTCGATGAGGGCTTTTTGTTACTTGATCAGGAACTTTTTATATTCGATGAGGGACTTTGTTCTACTCTTTATTAGGGCCATTTTTTATACTCAATCAGGGACTTTGTTATAATCGTTCAGGCGACTTTGTTATACTCGATCAGGGACTTTATTATACTCGATCAGGAACTTTGTTATACCTGACTTCAGGGAGTTTGTTATACTCGATCAGGGCCTTATTTATACTGATCAGGGCCTTGTTATACTCGATCAGGGGACTTTGTTATACCGACCAGGGTCTTTGTTATACTCGATCAGGGGCCTATGTTATACTTGATGAGGGGGCTTTGTTATACTCGATCAGGGGATCTTTTTCTTCTCGATGAGAGGACTTTGTATACTGGATCAGTGGGCTTTGTTATACTTTGATCAGGAACTTGTTATACTCGATCAGCCTTTGTTATACCTGTTTAGGCGCCTTTGTTATATTCGATCAGGGCCTTGTTATCTCTGACCAGGGACTTTGTTATACTCGATGAGGGGCTCCTGTTAAACCTGATCAGCTTGTTATTATACTCGATCAGGGACTTTGTTATACCTGATCAGAGACTTTGTTATACTCGATCAGGGGCTTTTTTTTTACTCGATCAGAAACTTTGTTATACTGGATCAGGGCCTTGTTATAATCGTTCAGGGACTTTGTTATACTCGATCAGGGACTTTGTTATACTCGATCAGGGTCTTTGTTATACTCGATCAGGGCTTTGTTACTCGATCAGAAACTTTATTATACTTGATCAGGGCCTTTGTTATACCTGATTAGGGACTTTGTTGTATTTCGGATCAGGGACTTTGTTATACCGTTCAGGGACTTTGTTAAACTCGATCAGGGACTTTGTTATACTCGATCAGGGCTTTGTTATACTAGTTCACTGACTTTATTAAGGTACTTTGATGAAGGGCTTTTGTTATACTCGGATCAGGGCTTTGTTATATTCATGGGTTTTGTTATAATCGTTCAGGGACTTTTGTTATACCGATCAGGGACTTTGTTATAATCGTTCAGGGACTTTTTTATAATGGGATCAGGGATTTTTTATTTCAATCAGGGACTTTGTACTGGATCAGCTTTGTTACTGATTAGGGGACTTTTGTTATACTAATGAGGGCTTTTGAGGTATCAAAGTCCTTTGGTTATACTCATGGGGGACTTTTGTTGTACTCGATCAGGGACTTTTTTTATACAAGATCAAGGACTTGTTATCCTCGAGCAGGGGGCTTTATATACTCGATCAGGGAACTCTGTTATATTCGATGAGGGACTTTTGTTCTACCTGATTAGGGCATTTTTATACCAATCAGGACTTTGTTATAATGTTCTGAGTTTTGTTATAGTCGATCAGGGACTTTATTATACTTGATCATGGGACATTGTTATACTGACCAGGGGACTTTTGTGGTTATACTGACCAGGGTCTTTGTTATACTCGGATGAGGGCCTATGTTTTACTTGATGAGGGGGCTTTGTTATACTCGATCAGGGTAATTTCTTTATTCTCGGTGAGAGGACTTTGTTATACTGATCAGTGGGTTTGTTATTCGATCTGGGAACTTTTATACTCGATGAGGGCCTTTTGTTATACCGGGTTCAGGCGCCTTTGTTATATTTGGATCAGGTCCTTGTTGTTTTTCTAGGACCGGTTTTCTTTTGTTATACTGAGTGAGGGGACTTGTTATACTCGATGACTTGTTATACTCGATAAGGGGTCCGCCTTTTGTTATAATCGTCTGTTATTTGTTAGTGGATTTGTTAACTTTTGTTGTTTACCTAGGCTTTGTTATAATCGTTCAGGGGGCTTTTGTTTTTTCGATCTGGAAACTTTGTTATACTCGATCAGGGGACTTGTTATACCCGATTAGGGGACTTTGTTTTTTTACTTGATTAGGGGATTTTTGTTATACTCGTTCAGGGGACTTTGGTAAACTTGATCAGGTGGACTTTGTTATACTCGATCAGGGCTTTTGGTTATACTCATCAGATTTGTTATGATTGATGAGGTATTTGTTATAATCGTTCAGGGGACTTTGTTATATCGATCAGGGGACTTTTGTTATACTGATCAGGGTCTTTGTTATACTCGATGAAGGGTCTTGTTATACTCGATGAGGGGACTTGTTGTGCTCGATCAGGGGACATTGTTAATGCGGATGAGAGGATTATTGTTATACTCGATGATGGACTGTGTTATACTTGTTCAGGGGGACTTTGTTATAATGGTATCAGGGGACTTTGTTGTTATATCGAATAGCTTTTTAAATCGATCAAAGACCTTGTTATTCTCGATGGGGCCTTTTGTTAAACTCTGGATTAGGGGACTTTTGTTCTCTCTATTCAGGGACTTTGTTACACTTGATAGGGATTTTGTTATAGTCGATGGGGCTTTGTAATATTCTCGGTCTGGGGCTTTGTTTTTACTTGATCAGGGGCCTTTTGTTATTTATTCGTTCAGGGACTTTATCAGGGACTTTGCTATACCGATCAGGGTACTGGTTATACTCTCGACCAGGGGAGTTTGTTATACTCAATCAGGAACTTGTTATACTCGATGAGGGGCCTTTTGTTAAACTCGATGAGGGCCTTTGTTATACTCGACCAGGGACTTTGTTATACTCGATCATGGGTCTCTGTTAAACTCGGATCAAGTGGGCCTTTTGTAATACTCGATCAGGGGACTTGTTATTTTCGATCAGGACTTTTGTTATACTCGATGAGGGGGCTTTTGTTATACACGATCAGGGGTTTTTTGTTAAACTTGAACAGGGCCTTTGTTACAATCGTTCAAAAGACCTTGCTATACTGATCAGATTTGTTATACTCGAACCAAGGGAATTCTGTTATACTCGATGAGGGCCTTTGTGTTAAACTCGATGAGGCCTTGTTATACCGACCAGGGGACTTTGTTATACCGATCAGGGGCCTTTGTTAAACCCAATCAGGGCCTTGGTTATACTGATCAGGGGCTTTGTTAAACTCGATCAGGGGACTTTGTTATACTCGATCAGGAGACTTGTTATACTCGACTCAAGGGAGTTTGGTGTACCGACCAAAGTACTTTGTTATACTCGATCAGGGCCTTTGTTAAACTCGATTAGGGGCCTTGTTATACTCGATCAGGGACTTTGTTATACTTTGATCAGCGGACTTTGTTACTCGATCAGGCTCTTTGTTATACCCGATCATGGGACTTTGCTATACTGATCAGGGGACATTGTTATACTCTTAGAGGGGGGGGCTTGTTATACTCGATCGAACTTTGTTATACCGGTGAGGGGACTTTGTTACACTCGATCCGGGGCTTTGTTATACTGTTCAGGGACTTGTTATACATGATCAGGAACTTTGTTATACTTATGAGGGGGCTTTGTTATACACGATCAGTTTGTTTGGATCAGGGCCTTAATCATTCAAGGGACTTTGTTATACTGGAGCAGGGGACTTTGTTAAACCTCGATCAGCCTTGTTATACTTCGATCATGGGACTTTGTTATACCTATCAGGATTTTGTTATACTGATCAGGGGGCTTTTGTTATACTCTGAGATCAGGAACTTTGTTATACTCGATCAGGCCTTTGTTATAATCGTTCAGGACTTGTTATACTCGATCAGACTTTGTTATACTCGATCAGGACTTTGTTATATATCGACCAGAGAGCTTGTTATACCGACCAGGGACTTGCTATACTCGATCAAGGGCCTTGTTAAACTTGATGAGTTTGTTATACCTCGATCGGGGACTTTGATATAACCTCGATCAGGGACTTTGTTATACCGATCAGCGGACTTTGTTATACTCGATTAGGGCCTTTGTTATACTCCGATCACGAGCCTTTGTTATACTCGACCAGGGACTTTGTTATACCTGATCAGGGGCTTTGTTAAACTCGATCAGGGCCTTTGTTGTACTCGATCAAGGACTTTGTTATACCTCTATATCAGGACTTTGTTAGCGATCAGGGTGCTTTGTTATACCGATCAGGAACTTTTGTTATACTCGATCAGGGGCCTTGTTATAATCGTTCATGGGACTTTGTTATACTCGATCAGACTTTGTTATACCGATCAGGAATTTGTTATACTCGACCAGGGGAGTTTGTTATACTTGACTCAAAGGACTTTGTTATACTGATCAGGGTCTTGTTAAACTCGATCATGGCCTTTGTTATACTCGATCAGGGACTTTTAGTTATACTCGATCAGCGGACTTTGTTATACCGATCAGGGGCCTTGTTATTCGATCAGATTCTTGCTATACCGATCAGGGACATTGTTATACTCTATGAGGGGGCTTTGTTAAGATCAGGAACTTTGTTATTCTCGATGAGGGCCTTTGTTATACTCTCGACCAGGGACTTTGTTATACTCGATCAGGGCCTTTGTTAAACTCGATCCGGGCCTTGTTAAACTCGATCAAGGGACTTTGTTATACTCTCTATCAGGGACTTTGTTAAACTCGATCAGGGTGCTTTGTTATACTCGACCAGGAACTTTGTTATACTGATCAGGGGCCTTGTTATAATCGTTCAAGGACTTTGTTATACTGATCAGACATTGTTATACTCGATCAGAAGAATTTGTTATACTCGACCAGGGAGAAGTTATACCGACCAAAGGATCTTATACCGATCAGTTTGTTAACCCGATCAAGGGCTTTGTTATACTCGATCAGGGGACTTTGTTATACCGATCAGCGGACTTTGTTATACTCGATCAGCCTTGTTATACCTCGACCAGGGCACTTTGTTATACCGATCAAAGGACTTTGTTATACTCGATCAGGGCCTTTGTTAAACTCGATGAGGGGCCTTTTTGTTATACTGATCACGGACTTTGTTGTACTCACCAGGGACTTTGTTATACCAATCAGGGTTTGTTATGCTCGATCAGAGAATTTGGTTATACTCTGATCAGGACCTTTGTTATAATCGTTGGACTTTGTTATACTCGATCAGGGATTTTGTGATAATCGATGAGGGCCTTGTTAAACTCCGTGAGGGCCTTTTGATATACTCGACCGGGACTTGTTATACTCGATCAGGAGCCTTTGTTATACTCGATCAGGGGCCTTTGTTAAACTCCGATCAGGGCCTTTGTTATACTCGATCAAGGGACTTTTATATACTTCAGGGGACTTTGTTAAACTCGATCAGGGTGCTTTTGTTATACTCGATCAGGGACTTTTGTTATACTCGATCAGGGCCTTTGTTATAATCGTTCAAGCGGACTTTGTTTTGTTATACTCGATCAGTCTTTGTTAAATTCGATCATGGGCCTTGTTATACTCGATCAGGGGACTTTGTTATACTCGATCAGGAACTTTGTTATACTCGGTGAGGACTTTGTTATACTCGATCAGGGGACTTTGTTATACCTGTTCAGGGGACTTTGTTATACTTGGACGAGGGACTTTGTTATACTCGATCAGGGGACTTTGTTATACTCGATCAGGAACTTTGTTATACTCGATCAGCCATTGTTATAATCGTTCAGGTCTTTGTTATACTCGATGAGGGACTTTGTTATACTCATCAGGGACATTGTTATATGCGATGAGAGGACATTGTTATACTCGATGATGGGACTGTGTTATACTCTTTTAGGGACTTTGTTACACTCGATCAGGGACTTTGTTATATTCGATGAGGGACTTTGTTATTCTCGATCAGGACTTTGTTATTCTCGATGAGGGGCCTTTTGTTATACTCGATGAGGGACTTTGTTCGACAAGACCAGGGAGTTTGTTATACTCGATCAGGGACTTTGTTATACTAGTTCACGGAACTTTGTTATTTGGATCAGGGACTTTGTTATACTCGATGAGGGGCTTTGTTATACTTCGATCAGGGGCTTTGTATACTTCATCAGGGCCTTTGGTTATAATCGTTCAGGGACTTTGTTATACTCGATCAGGGACTTTGTTATAATCGTTCAGGGACTTTGTTATACTCGATCAGGGACTTTTATACTCAATCAGGGACTTTGTTATACTCGATCAGGGACTTTGTTATACTCGATCAGGGACTTGTTATACTCAATGAGGGCCTTTGTTATACTCGATCAAAGTCCTTTGTTATACTCGATCAGGGTACTTTTTTATACTCGATCAGGAGACTTTGTTATACTCGATCAGGGACTTTACTAGATCAAGGACTTTGTTATCCTCGAGCAGGGGACTTTGTTATTCTCGATGAGGGCTTTGTTATACTCGATCAGGAACTTTGTTATATTCGATGAGGGACTTTGTTCTACTCGATTAGGGCCATTTTTATACTCAATCAGGGACTTTGTTATAATCGTTCAGGCGACTTTTGTTATACTCGATCAGGACTTTATTATACTCGATCAGGAACTTTGTTATACTCGACCAGGGAGTTTGTTATACTCGATCAGGGCCTTATTTATACTCGATCAGGGCCTTTGTTATACTCGATCAGGGGACTTTGTTATACTCGACCAGGGTCTTTGTTATACTCGATCAGGGGCCTATGTTATACTTGATGAGGGGCTTGTTATACTCGATCAGGGACTTTCTTCTTCTCGATGAGAGGGACTTTGTTATACTCGATCAGTGGGCTTTGTTATACTCTGATCAGGAACTTTGTTATACTCGATCAGGGCCTTTGTTATACTTGTTTAGGCGCCTTTGTTATATTCGATCAGGGCCTTGTTATTCTCGACCAGGGACTTTGTTATACTCGATGAGGGGCCTTGTTAAACTCGATCAGGGCCTTTGTTATACTCGATCAGGGACTTTGTTATACTCGATCAGGAGACTTTGTTATACCCGATCAGGGGCTTTGTTTTACTCGATCAGGAAACTTTGTTATACTCGATCAGGGGCCTTTGTTATAATCGTTCAGGGACTTTGTTATACTCGATCAGGGACTTTGTTATACTCGATCAGGGTCTTTGTTATACTCGATCAGGGGCTTTGTTTTACTCGATCATTTTTACTCTCGATCAGAAAATCCTTTATTATACTCCGATCAGGGCCTTTGGTTATACCCGATTAGGGACTTTTGTTATACTCGATCAGGGATTCTGGTTATACCTGTTCAGGGACTTTGTTAAACTCGATCAGGGGACTTGTTGGTACTCGATCAGGGGGCTTTGTTATACTAGTTCACGGGACTTTTGCTATACTCTGGATCAGGGGACTTTGTTATACCTCGATGAAGGGCTTTTGTTATGTCTTACTCATCAGGGCTTGTTATACTTCATCAGGGCCTTGTTATAATCGTTCAGGGGACTTTTGTTATACTCGGGATCAGGGGACTTTTGTTATAATCGTTCAGGGACTTTATTATACTCGATCAGGGACTTTTTATACTCAATCAGGGGACTTCTGTTATAATTTCCGATCAGGGACTTTGTTATACTCGATTAGGGGACTTGTTATACTCAATGAGGGGCCTTTTGTTATACTCGATCAAAGTCTTTTGTTATACTCGATCAGGGGACTTGTTATACCTTTGATCAGGGGACTTTTTTATACAAGATCAAGGACTTTGTTATCCTCGAGCAGGGGGGCTTCTTTGGTTATACTCGATCAGGGAACCTCTGTTATATTCGATAAGGGACTTTGTTCTACTCGATTAGGGGCCATTTTATACTCAATCAGGGGACTTCGTTATAATCGTTCAGGGCGACTTTGTTATAGTCGATCAGGACTTTTATTATACCTCGATCAGGGACATTGTTATACTCGACCAGGGATTCTTTTGTTATACTCGACCAGGGCTGGGTCTTTGTTATACTCCGGATCAGGGGCCTAAGGTTTTACTTGATGAGGGGGCTTTGTTATACTCGCTGATCAGGGTACTTTCTTTATTCTCGATGAGAGGGACTTTGTTATACCTCGATCAGTGGGGTTTGTTATACCCCGACCAGGGAACTTAGGTTATACCTGACCAGCTGGCCTTGTTATACTCTGCTGCTGTTCAGGCGCCTTCCTTTGTTATATCTGGATCAGGGGCCTTTGGTTATTCCTTTTTGATCATGGTTCTTTTTGTTATACTCGGGATGAGGGGCCTTGTTATACTCTCGATCAAGAGACTTTGTTATACCTCGATAAGGGGCTTTGGTTTTTACCCGGATCAGAAACTTTGTTTTACTCGATCAGGGCCTTTGTTATAACGTTCAGGGACTTTGTTATACTCGATCAGGGAACTTTGTTATACTCGATCAGGGTCTTTTGTTATACTCTCGATCAGGGGGCTTTTGTTTTTCTCGGATCTGGAAACTTTGTTATACTCGATCAGGGACTTTGTTATACCCGGATTAGGGGACTTTTGTTTTACTCTCGATCAGGGGACTTTGTTATACCTGTCAGGGGACTTTGGTAAACTTGGATCAGGGGATCTTGTTATACCCGCATCAGGGGCTTTGTTATACCCGATCAGGGGATTTGGTTATACTTGATGAGGGGCATTTGTTATAATTGTTCAGGGACTTTGTTATACCTCGATCCCAGGGACTCTTGCTATACCTCGATCAGGGGTCTTTGTTATACTCGATGAAGGGTCTTTTGTTATACCTGATGAGGGACTTTGTTATACTCGGATCAGGGGACATTGTTATGGCGCGATGAGAGACATTTGTTGGCACCTCGGCGATGGGACTGTGTTATACTGCTCAGGGACTTTGTTATACTCCGGATCAGGGCCCTTGGTTATACCCGAATAGGGCCTTTGAAAGTTAAACTCGATCAAAGACCTTTGTTATTCCCTGATGAGGGCCTTGTTAAACTCTCGCGATTAGGGACTTTGTTCACTATTCAGGGACTTGTTACACCTTGATCAGGGGATTTTGTTATAGTCGATGTGGGGGCTTTGTAATACTCCGGATCAGGGGCTTTGTTTTTTACTTCTGGATCAGGGCCTTTGTTATATCTGCTGTTCAGGGACTTGTTATACTCGATCAGGGACTTTTGCTATACCTTATCAGGTACTTCTGGTTATACTCGACCAGGGGAGTTTGTTATACCGACCAGGAACTTTGTTATACTCGATGAGGCCTTTGTTAAACTCGATGAGGGGCCTTTTGTTATACCTTTCCGACCAGGGGACTTGTTATACTCGATCATGGGTCTCTCGTTAAACCCGATCAAGGGCCTTTGTAATACCTTCCGGATCAGGGGACTTCGGTTATTCTCGATCAGGGACTTACTATACTCGATGAGGGGCTTTGTTATACACGACTAGGGGTTTTGCTAAACCTGAACAGGGCCTTGTTACACCGTCTGGTCAAGTACTCGATCAGGGGATTTGTTATACTCGACCAAGGGGAATTTGTTATACTCGATGAGGGGCCTTTGTTAAACTCGGCGAGGGGCCTTTGTTATACTCGACCAGGGGACTTTGTTATACCCGGGATCAGGGGCCTTGTTAAACTCCAATCAGGGCTTTTGTTATACCTGCTGATCAGGGGGCTTTGTTAAACCTCGATCAGGGACTTTTTGTTATACCCGGATCAGGAGACTTTGTTATACTCGACCAAGGAGTTTATACCACCAAAGCATTCTTTGTTATACTCGATCAGGGGCCATAGTTATACTCGATCAGGGGACTTTGTTATACTCGATCAGGGGACTTTGTTATACTCGACCAGGTGAGTTTGTTATACTCGACCAGGGGAGTTTGATATACTCGACCAGGGGACTTTGTTATATTCGATGAGGGGCCTTTGTTAAACTCGATGAGGGGCCTTTGTTAAACTCGATGAGGGACCTTTGTTATACTCGACCAGGGGACTTTGTTACACTCGATCAGGGGCCTTTGTTAAACTCGATCAGGGGCCATAGTTATACTCGATTAGGGGACTTTGTTATACTCGATCAGCGGATTTTGTTATACTCGATCAGGAGACTTTGTTATACTTGATGAGGGGCCTTTGTTATACTCGATCAGGGGCCTTTGTTATACTCGATCAGGGGACTTTGTTATACTCAACCAGGGTTCTTTGTTATACTTGACCAGGGGAGTTTGTTATACTCGACCAGGTGACTTTGTTATACTCGATGAGGGGCCTTTGTTAAACTCGATGAGGGACCTTTGTTATACTCGACCAGGGGACTTTCTTACACTCGATCAGGGGCCTTTGTTAAACTCGATCAGGGGCCATAGTTATACTCGATCAGGGGACTTTGTTATACTCGATCAGCGGATTTGGTTATACTCGATCAGGAGACTTTGTTATACTCGATGAGGGGCCTTTGTTATACTCGATCAGGGGCCTTTGTTATACTCGATCAGGGGACTTTGTTATACTCAACCAGGGTTCTTTGTTATACTTGACCATGGGAGTTTGTTATACTCGACCAGGTGACTTTGTTATACTCGATGAGGGGCCTTTGTTAAACTCGATGAGGGACCTTTGTTATACTCGACCAGGGGACTTTCTTACACTAGATCAGGGGCCTTTGTTAAACTCGATCAGGGGCCATAGTTATACTCGATCAGGGGACTTTGTTATACTCGATCAGGGGACTTTGGTATACTCGACCAGGTGAGTTTGTTATACTCGACCAGGGGACTTTGTTATACTCAATGAGGGGCCTTTGTTAAACTCGATGAGGGGCCTTTGTTATACTCGACCAGGGACTTTGTTATACTCGATCAGGGGCCTTTGTTAAACTCGATCAGGGGCCTTTGTTATACTCGATCACGGACCTTTGTTATACTCCATGAGGGGACTTTGTTATACTCGACCAGGGTTCTTTGTTATACTCGATCAGGGGACTTTGTTATACTCGATCAGCGGACTTTGTTATACTCGATCAGGGGCCTTTGTTATACCCGATCAGGGGACTTTCTATACTCGATCAGGGGACATTGTTATACTCTATGAGGGGGGCTTTGTTATACTCATTCAGGGGACTTTGCTTTACTTGATCAGGGGACTTTGTTATACTCGATGAGGGGTTTGTTATACACGATCAGGGGGCTTTGTTATACTCGATCAGGGGACTATACTCGCTTTACTTGATCAGGGGACTTTGTAATACTCGATGAGGGGCTTTGTTAAACTCGATGAGGGGCCTTTGTTATACTCGACCAGGGGACTTTGTTATACTCGATTAGGGGCCCTTGTTAAACTCGATGAGGGGCCATTGTTATACTCGATCAGGGGACTTTGTTAAACTCTATCAGGGGACTTTATTATACTCGATCAGGGGGCTTTGTTATACTCGATCAAGGAACTTTGTTATACTCGATCAGGGGACTTTGTTATAATCGACCAGGGGAGTGTGTTATAATCGACCTGGGGACTTTGCTATACTCGATCAGGGGCCTTTGTTTAAGTTGATGAGGGGCCTTTGTTATACTCGATCAGGGGACTTTGTTATACTCGATAGAGGGGACTTTGTTATACTTTATCATCGGACTTTGTTATACTCGATCAGGAGACTTTGTTATACTCGATGACGGACCTTTGTTAAACTCTATGAGGGACCTTTGTTATACTCGACCAGGGGACTTTGTTATAATCGTTCAGGGGACTTTGTTATACTCGATCAGGGGACTTTGTTATACTCGGTCAGGGGACTTTGTTATAATCGACCAGGGGAGTTTGTTATACTCGACCAGGGGACTTTGCTATACTCGATCAGGATCCTTTGTTAAACTTGATCAGGGGCCTTTGTTGTACTCGATCAGGGGACTTTGTTATACTCGATCAGGGGACTTTGGTATACTCGATCAGCGGACTTTGTTATACTCGATCAGGAGACTTTGTTATACTCAATGAGGGGCCTTTGTTATACTCGATTAAGGGCCTTTGTTATACTCGATCAGGGGACTTTGTTATACTCAACCAGGGTTCTTTGTTATACTTGACCAGGGGAGTTTGTTATACTCGACCAGGGGACTTTGTTATACTCGATGACGGGCCTTTGTTAAACTCTATGAGGGACCTTTGTTATACTCGACCAGGGAACTTTGTTACACTCGATCAGGGGCCTTTGTTAAACTCGATCAGGGGCCATAGTTATACTCAATCAGGGGACTTTGTTATACTCTATCAGGGGACTTTGTTATACTCGATCAGGGGAGTTTGATAAACTCGATCAGGGGCCTTTCTTAAACTCGATCAGGGGCCTTTGTTATACTCGATCAGGGGACTTTGTTATACTCGATCAAGGGACTTTGTTATACTCGACCAGGTGAGTTTGTTATACTCGACCAGGGGACTTTGTTATACTCAATGCGGGGCCTTTATTAAACTCGATGAGGGGCCTTTGTTATATTCCACCAGGGGACTTTGTTATACTCGATCAGGGGCCTTTGTTAAACTCGATAAGGGGCCTTTGTTATACTCGATCAGGGGACTTTGTTATACTCGATCAGGGGACTTTGTTATACTCGATCAGCGGACTTTGTTACACTCGATCAGGGGCCTTTGTTATACTCCATCAGGGACTTTGTCATACTCGACCAGGGGTTCTGTTACCGATGAGACTTCTTCTTATACTTTCGATCAGGGGACATTGTTATATACTCGCAGAGCTTTGTTATACTCGATCAGGGAACTTTGTTATACTCGGTGAGGGACTTTGTTACACTCGATCAGGGGACTTTGTTATACTCGTTCAGGGGACTTTCTTATACTTGATCAGGGGACTTTGTTATACTCGATGAGGGGGATTTGTTATACACGATCAGGGGCTTTGTTGTACTTGATCAGTGGCCTTTGTTATAATCGTTCAATGGACTTTGTTATACTCGATCAGGGGACTTTGTTATACTCGATCAGGAGACTTTGTTATACTCGACCAGGGGACTTTGATATACTCGACCAGGGGACTTTGTTCTACTCGATGAGGGGCCTTTGTTAAACTCGATCAGGGGCCTTTGTTATACATGATCAGGGGACTTTGTTATACTCGATCAGGGGCATCTGTTAAACTCGATCAGGGGCCTTTGTTATACTCGATCATGGGACTTTTTATACTCTATCAAGAGACTTTGTTATACTCGATCAGGGGGCTTTGTTATACTCGATCAGGGAACTTTGTTAAAATCGTTCAAGGGACTTTGTTATACTCGATCAGGGGCCTTTGTTATAATCGTTCAGGAGACTTTGTTATACTCGATCAGGGGACTTTGTTATACTCGATTAGGGGACTTTGTTATACTCGACCAGTGGAGTTTGATATACTCGATCAGGGGACTTTGTTATACTCGATCAGGGGACTTTGTTATGCTCGACCAGGTGAGTTTGATATACTCGACCAGGGGACTTTGTTATACTCGATCAGGGGACTTTTTATACCCTATCAGGAGACTTTGTTATAGACGATCAGGGGCTTTGTTATAATCGTTCAGGGGATTTGTTATACTCGATCAGGGGACATTGTTATACTCGACCAGGGGACTTTGTTATACTCGATGACGGGCCTTTGTTAAACTCTATGAGGGACCTTTGTTATACTCGACCAGGGGACTTTGTTTCACTTGATCAGGGGCCTTTGTTTAACTCGATCAGGGGCCATAGTTATACTCGATCAGGGGACTTTGTTATACTCTATCAGGGGACTTTGTTATACTCGATCAGGGGAGTTTGTTATACTCGACCAGGGGACTTTGTTATACTCGATCAGTGGCCTTTGTTAAACTCAATCAGGAGCCTTTGTTTTACTCGATCAGGGGACTCTGTTATACTCGATCAGGGGACTTTGTTATACTCGACCAGGTGAGTTTGTTATACTCGACCAGGGGACTTTGTTATACTCGATCAGGGCCCTTTGTTAAACTCGATGAGGGGCCTTTGTTAAACTCGATGAGGGACCTTTGTTATACTCGACCAGGGGACTTTCTTACACTAGATCAGGGGCCTTTGTTAAACTCGATCAGGGGCCATAGTTATACACGATCAGGGGACTTTGTTATACTCGATCAGGGGACTTTGTTATACTCGACCAGGTGAGTTTGTTATACTCGACCAGGGGAGTTTGATATACTCGACCAGGGGCCTTTGTTGCATATTCGATGAGGGCCTTTTGTTAAACTCGATGAGGCCTTTGTTATACTCGATCAGGGGAGAAACTCTTTACTCGATCAAGGGGAACTTTGTTATACTCGATCAGGGGCTGTTATAATCGTTCAGGGAACTTTGTTATATACTCGATGGGGAGCTTTGTTATACTCGATCAGGGACTTTCTTATATATCGACCAGGGGGTTGTTATATACTTTCGACCAGGGACTTTGCTATACTCGATCAGGGGGTCTTTGTTAAACTTGATGAGGGGCCTTTGTTATATACTCGATCAGGGACTTGCGGTATACTCGATCAGGGGACTTTGTTATATAAATCGGACTTTGTTATATGATCAAGACTTTGTTATACTCGATCACGGGGACTTTGTTATACTCGACCAGGGACTTTGTTATGCACTCGATCGGTAGGCTTTGTTATGTACTCGATCAGAAATTTTGTTATACTCGATCAGGGACCTTTGTTATAATCGTTCAGGGGACTTTGTTATATGCCTGATCAGGGCCATTGTTTTTACTCGGTGAAAGTGCTGTTATACTGACCAGGGACTGTTATACTCTATGAGGGCCTTTCTTCGCCTTCGATGAGGGCCTTTGTTATACTCGACCAGGGACTTTGTTATACTCGATCAAGGAGACGCTGATGGAGCTGATCAGAACGCTGTTATACTCCATCAGGGGACTTTGTTATACTCGATCATGGGACTTTATATATACTTTCGATCAGGGGCTTTGTTATATGATTACTAGGAACTGTTATACTCGATCAGGACTTTGTTATACCCGATCAGCGGACGTTGTTATACTCGATCAGGGGCCTTTATTGCCACCGATCAAGGGACTTTTGCTATACTCTTTCGATCAGGGGACATTGTTATACTCTATGAGGGCTTTTGTTATACTCGTCAGGGAACTGTTATACTCGGTGAGGGACTTGTTATACTCGATCAGGGACTTCCGTTATACTCGTTCAGGGACTTTGTTATACTTGATGAGGGATTTTGGTATACTCGATGTTGGGGCTGTTATACGATCAGAGGCTGGTATACTTAGAACAGGGCCTTGTACAATCGTTCAAAAAGATTTTTGTTATATACTCGCTCAGGGGATTTTGTTATACTCGACCTGGGGACTTTTTGTTGCTTACTCGATGATGGGCCTTTGTTAAACTCGATGAGGGGAGCGCTTTGTTATACTCGACGGCGGACTTTGTTATACTCGATCAGGAGACGCTGTTAGAAACTCGATCAGGGCCGCTGTTATACTCGATCAGGAGACTTTATTTATACTCTATCAGGGGACTTTGTTATATACTCTCGATCAGAGGGGCTTTGTTATACTCGATGGGGAACTGTTATACTCGATCAGGGCCATTGTTATAATCGTTCCGGGGACTTTGTTACCGCTCGATCAGGGGACTTTTTATACTCGATCAGGGGACTTTATTATACCGACCAGGAGAATTTGTTATACTCGACCAGAACTTTGTTATGCTCGATCAAGGCCTTTTGTTAAACTTGATCAGGGGCCTTTGTTACATTCGATCAGGAGAGTTTGTTATACTTCGATCAGGACTTTGTTTTACTCGATGAGGGACTTTGTTATACTCGATGATGGGCGCTGTTATACTCGACCAGGGGAGTTTGTACGCATACTCGACCAGGGGGACTTTGTTGCGCCTAGATGGGGCCTTTGAACAGCTTCGATGAGGGGCCTTTCTGGTATACTCGACCAGGGACTTTGTTATACTCGATCAGGGGCCTTTGTTATACTCGACCAGGGGACTTTGTTATACTCGACCAAGGACTTTGTTATACTCGATCAAGGGCGCTTTATTACAGCTCGATGAGGGCCTTTGTTATACTCGATCAGGGACTTTGTTATACTCGATCAGCGGACTTTGTTTGCCTCGCGATCAGGGCCTTTGTTATACCCGATCAGGGACTTTGCTATACTTTCGATCAGGGACATTGTTATAATCTATAGGGGGGCTTTTGTTATACTCGATCAAGGGAACTTTGTTATACTGGGTGAGGACTTTGTTACACTCGATCTAAAGAGTTTCTTATACTCGTTCAGGGGACTTGCATTCCTTACCGCGATTCAAGAAATTTGTTATACTCGATGAAGGAGCTTTGTTATATTGATCAGGCTTTTGTTACCATGAATCAGGGGAACCTTTGTTATAATCTTCGGGGTTACTGGTATACGCGATCAAGGTTTGTTATACTCAATAGGGCTTTGTTGATGTTATACTCGATGAGGGGCCTTTGACTAAACTCGATGAGGGACTTTGTTATATACTCGACTAGGGGCCTGTTGTATGCTCCGATCAGGGGCCTTTAAAACTCGATCAGGGGCCTTTTGTTATACTCGATCAGCGGGTTATTGCTCCTCTCTACCAGGGGACTTTGTTATACTTTCGATCAGGGGCTTTGTATGCTTTCGATCAGAAATTTGGTTATACTTCGATCAGGGACGCTGTTATAATCGTTCAGGGACTTTGTTATACTCGATCAGGGCTTTGTTATACTCGATGAGGCCTTTGTTAGAAAACTCGATGGGAGCCTTTATTCGCCACTCGACCGGGGACTTAGTTATACTCGATCAGGGCCTTTATTAAAGCTTCGATCGAAGGGGCCTTTGTTATACTGATCAAAGGGACTTTTGTTATACTCTATCAGGGGACTTTTGTTAAACTCGATTAGGGTCTTTGTGCCCTCGATCAGGAACTGTTATACTCGATCAGGGCCTTTGTTATAATCGTTCAAGGGACTTTGTTATACTCGATCAGGGGACATTGTTATACTCGATCAGAAGAATTTGTTATACTCGACCGGGGAAGTGATGATGATTATACTGGCAAGGACTTTCTTATACTCGATCAGGGTCTTTGTTAAACTCGATCCTTGGGCCTTTGTTAGCCACTCGATCAGGGACTGTTATACTCGATCAACGGACTTATACTCGATCAGGGGCCTTTTGTTACATACTCGACAAGGCACTGTTATACTCGACCAAGGACTTTGTTATACTCGATCAGGGCCTTTGTTAAACTCGATGAGGGGCCTGTTATACTCGATCACGGGACTTTGTTGTACTCGACCAGGGGACTTTGTTATACTCGATCAGGGGAAGCTGTTATGCTCGATCAGGAATTGGTTTATACTCGATCAAGGACTAGCTGTTGCATAATCACGTTCAGGGACTTTACCTTTCGATCAGGGGACTTTGTGATACTCGATGAGGGCCTTTGTTAAACTCGATATGAGGGCCTTTGATATGCTACTCGACCGGGGACTTTGTTATACTCGATCAGGGCCTTTTGTTATACTCGATCAGGGCCTTTGTTAAGCTCGATCAGGGCCTTTGTTATACTCCTGATCAAGGGACTTTGTTATGCTCTCTCAGGGGACTTTGTTAAACTCGGTCAGGGGTGCTTTGTTACTCGGTGGAACTTTGTTATGCGATCAGGAGACCTTTATTTAAAATGGTTAAGGGACTTTGTTTTTGTTATACTCGATCAGGGGTCTTTGTTAAAGTTGATCATGGGCCTTTGTTATACGTTATACTAGTCAGGGGACTTTGTTATACTCGATCAGGGAACTTTGTTATACTCGGTGAGGACTTTGTTATACTCGATCAGGGGACTTTGTTTATACTCGTTCAGGGACTTTGTTATACTTGACGAGGGACTTTGTTATACTCGATCAGGGGCTTTGTTATACTCGATCAGGGAACTTTGTTATACTCGATCAGGGGCCATTGTTATAATCGTTCAGGGGACTTTGTTATACTCGATCAGGGGACTTTGTTATACTCGATCAGGGACTTAATTATACTCGACCAGGAGAGTTTGTTATACTCGACCAGGAGACTTTGTTATACTCGATCAGGGGCCTTTGTTAAACTTGATCAGGGCCTTTGTTACATTCGATCAGGAGAGTTTGTTATACTCGATCAGGGGACTTTGTTATACTCGATCAGCGGACTTAGTTTTACTCGATGGGGACTTTGTTATACTCGATGAGGGGCCTTTGTTATATACTCGGTCAGGGGCCTTTGTTATACTCGATCAGGGTACTTTGTTATACTCGACCAGGGTTCTTTGTTATACTCAACCAGGGGGTTGTTATACTCGACCAGGGACTTTGTTATACTCGATGAGGGCCTTTGTTAAACTCGATGAGGGCCTTTGTTATATACTCGACCAGGGACTTTGTTACACTCTATCAGGGACTTTGTTATACTCGATCAGGGGGCTTTGTTATACTCGATCAGGAACTTT
>NW_024720429.1:0-76404 GCF_018991925.1 Homarus americanus
AAGTCCCTGCAAATTTCTGAACGATTATATAAAGTCCCCTGGTCGAGTATAACAAAGGCCCTCATCGAAAGAGCAACAAAGTCCACTGATCAAGTATAAGAAAGTCCCTCAACGAGTATAACAGTCCCCTGATCGAGTATAACAAAGGTTCCTGATCGAGTAACAAAGCCCTGATCGAGTACAACAAAGTCCCCATATTGAGTTTAACAAAGGCCCCTGATCGTGTATAACAAAGTCCCCTGATAAAGTATTACAAACTCCCCTGGTCGAGTATAACAAAGTCCCCTGATCGAGTATAACAAAGTCCCCTGATCGAGTACAACAAAGTCCCTTGACCGATTATAACAAAGGCCCCTGATCAAGTATAACAAAGCCCTCTCATCGTGTATAACAAAGCCCCCTCATCGAGTATAACAAACTCCCCTGATCAAGTATAACAAAGTTCCCTGAACGAGTATAACAAAGTCCCCTGAACGATTATAACAAAGGCCCCTGATCGAGTATAACAAAGTTCCCTGATCGAGTATAACAAAGCCCCCTGATCGAGTACAACAAAGTCCCCTGATCGAGTTTAACAAAGGCCCCTGATCGAGTATAACAAAGTCCCCTGGTCGAGTATAACAAAGGCCCCTCATCGAGTTTAACAAAGGCCCCTCATCGAGTATAACAAAGTCCCCTGATAAAGTATTACAAAGTCCCCTGAACGAGTATAACAAAGTCCCATGATCGAGAATAACAAAGTCCGCTGATCGAGTATAACAAAGTCCCCTGATCGAGTATAACAAAGGCCCCTCATCGAGTATAACAAAGGCCCCTAATGGAGTATAACAAAGGCCCCTGATCAGGTATAACAAAGTCCCCTGGTCGAGTATATCAAGCTCCCCTGGTCGAGTATAACAAAGTCCCCTGATCGAGTATAACAAAGTCCCCTGATCGAGTATAACAAAGTCCACTGAACGAATATAACAAAGTCCCATGGTCGAGTATAACAAAGGCCCCTCATCGAGTTTAACAAAGTCCCCTGTTCAATTATAACAAAGTCCCCTGAACGATTATAACAAAATCCCCTGGTCGAGTATAACAAAGGCCCCTCATCGAGTATAAAAAAGTCCCCTGATCGAGTACAACAAAGTCCCCTCATCGAGTATAACAAAGTCCCCTGAATGAGTAAAACAAAAGCCCCTAGTCAAGTATAACAAAGTCCCCTGATCAAGAACAACAAAGAACCCTGATCGAGTATAACAAAGTCCCTAGATCCAGTATAACAAAGTTATCTGATAGAGTAAAACAAAGGCCCCTCATCGAGTATATCAAAGTCCCCTGATCGAGTATAACAAAGTCCCCTCAACGAGTATAACAAAGTCCCCTGATTGAGTTTAACAAAGGTCCCTGATCGAGTATAACAAAGCCCCCTGATCGAGTACAACAAAGTCCCCATATCGAGTTTAACAAAGGCCCCTGATCGAGTATAAGAAAGTCCCCTGGTCGAGTATAACAAAGGCCCCTTATCGAGTTTAACAAAGGCCCCTCATCGGCAATAACAAAGTCCCCTGGTCGAGTATAACAAACTCCCCTGGTCGAGTATAACAAAGTCCCCTGAACGAGTATAACAAAATCCCCAGATCGATAAAAACAAAGCCCGCTGATCGAGTATAACAAAGTCCCCTGATTGAGTATAACAAAGGCCCCTAATTGAGTATAACAAAGTCCCCTGATCAAGTATAACAAAGTCCGCTGACTATATAACAAAGTCATCGATCGAGTATAACAAATATTCTGATCGAGTATAAGAAAGTCCCCTGATCGAGTATAACAAAGTCCCTGGTGGAGTTTTACAAAGTCCCCTGGTCGAGTATAACAAAGTTTTCTAATCGAGTATAACAAGGCCCCTGATCGAGTATAACAAAGTCCTCTGATCAAGTATAACAAAGTCCCCTAATCAAGTATAACAAAGTCCCCTGGTCGTATATAACAAAGTCACCTGATCGAGTATAACAAAAGGCCCCTCATTGAGTATAACAAAGTCCATTGGTCAAGTATAAAAAGTCCCCTTGACGAGTATAACAAAGTCCCTTGATCAAGTATAACATAACCCCTGGTCGAGTTTAACAAAGTCCTCTGGTCGAGTATAACAAAGGCCCTCATCGAGTTTAACAAAGGCCCTCATCGAGTATAACAAAGTCCCCTGATCGAGTATAAAAAGTCTCTTGAACGATTAAAATAAAGGCCCTGATCAAGTATAACAAAGCCCCCCTGATCGTGTATAACAAAGCCCCCTAATCGAGCATAACAAAGTCCTGATCACAGCATAACAAAGTCCTGATCGAGAGCAACAGAGTCCGCTGATCGAGTATAACAAAGTCACCTGATCGAGCAAACAAAGTCTCTAATCGACTATAACAAAGCCCCTGATCGGAGTATAACAAGTCCCCTGATAGAGTATAACAAAGTCCCCCGATCGAGTATAACAGAGGCCCTCATCGAGCTTTCTAACAGAAAGGCCCTCATCGAGTATAACAAAGTCCTGTCGAGTACAAATAAAGTCCCCTGATCGAGTTTAACAAAGGCCCCTAATCGAGTATATAACAAAGTCCCTTGGTCGAGTATACAAACTCCCTGGTCGAGTATAACAAAGACCCCTATTCGAGTATAACAAAGTCCCCTGATCGAGTATAAAAATGGCCCCTAATCGAATATAACAAAGTCCCCTCATCGAGTATAACAAAGTCCCCTGATCGAGTATAACAAAGCCCCCTCATCGAGTATAACAAAGCCCCTGATCGAGGATAACAAAGTCCTTGATCGAGTGTAACAAAGTTCCCTAATCGAGTATAACAAAGTCTCCTGATCGAGTATAACAAAGTCCCCTGATCGAGTATAACAAAGGCCTCTGATCGAGTATAACAAAGTCCCCTGATCGAGTATAACAAAGTCCCCTGTTCGAGTATAACAAAGTCATATGATCGAGATTAACAAAGTCCCCTCATCGAATATAACAAAGTCCCCTGATCGAGTATAACAAATTCCCCTGATCGAGTATAACAAAGTCCCCAGATCGAGTATAACAAAGGCCTCTGATCGAATATAACAAAGTCCCCTGATCGAGTATAACAAAGTCCCCTAATCGAGTATAACAAAGGCCCTTAATCGAGTTTAACAAAGGCCCCTGATCGAGTATAACAAAGTCCCCTGATCGAGTATAACAAACTCCCCTGGTCGAGTATAACAAAGGCCCCCTGGTCGAGCATATAAATAAACTCCCCTGGTCAAGTATAACAAAGAATCCTAACAGTATAACAGTCACCTTGATCGAGTATAACAGCGCCCCTCATCAAGTTTAACAAAGGCCCCGGATCGAGAGTAGCAAAGTCCCCGTCGAGTATGCTAACAAACTCCCACTGGTCGATTATAACAAAGTCCCTGATCGAGTATAACAAAGTCCCTCATCGAGTAGTAACAAAGTCCCTCATCGAGAAGGCAACAAAGTCCCCCCATCGAGTATAACAAAGGACCTTGATCGAGTTTAACAGCGCCCTTGATCGAGTATAACAAAGTCCCTGGTCGAAAGTATATGCGTTATAACAAACACTCTGGTTGAGAGCAATAAAGTTCCCCCTGATCGATTATAGGCAACAAAGTCCACTGATCAAGTTATTAAGCAGTCCCTGCAAATTTCTGAACGATTATGTAACAGTCCCCTGGTCGAGTATAACAAAGGCCCCCATCGAAAGAGCAACAAAGTCCACTGATCAAGTATAAGAAAGTCCCTCAACGAGTATAACAGTCCCCTGATCGAGTATAACAAAGGTTCCTCGATCGAGTAACAAAGCCCCCCTGATCGAGTACAACAAAGTCCCCATATTGAGCTTAACAAAGGCCCCTAATCGAGTATAACAAAGTCCCTGGTCGAGTATAACAAACTAATTCTGGTCGAGTATAACAAAGTCCCCTAATCGATTATAAATAAAGTCCTGATTGAGTATAAATAAAGTCCCGTGAATATAACAAAGGCCCCTGATCAAGTATAACAGCCCCTGATCGTGTATAACAAAGCCCCTCATCGAGTATAACAAGGTCCCCTGATCGAGAATAACAAAGTCCCCTCACCGAGTATATAACAAAGTTCCCTGATCGAGTATAGCAGTCCCCTGATCGGGTATAACAAAGGCCCTCATCGAGTATAACAAAGGCCCCTAATGGAGTTTAACAAAGGCCCTGATATAAGAAAACCCCTGGTCGAGTATAAAAACCTCCTGGTCGAGTATAAAAGTCCCTGATCGAGTATACCGCAAGTCCCCTGATCGAGTATAACAAAGTCCCCTGAATAACAAAATCCCCTGGTCGAGTATAACAAAGGCCCCCATCGAGTATAACAGCCCTGATCGAGTACAACAGTCCCTGATCGAGTTTGACAAAGGCCCTGATCGAGAGCAACAAACTCCCTGGTCGAGGAGCAATAAAACCCCCTGTTCGAGTATAACAAAGTCCCTGATCGAGTATAACAAAGTCCCCTGATCGAGGCAACAAGTCTCCTGAACGATTATAACAAAGTCCCTGGTCGAGTATAACAAAGGCCCCTCATCGAGTATAACAAAGTCCCTGATCATGTAACAAAATCCTCAACGAGTATAACAAAGTCCCCTGATCGAGTATAAATAAAGGTCCCTATCGAGTATAACAAAGCCCCTTGATCGAGTATAACAAAGTCCTATCGAGTTTAACAAAGGCCCCGTTCGAGTATAACAAACTCCTGGTCGAATATAACAAAGGCCCCTCATCGAGTTTAATGCCCCCATCGAGTATAACAAAGTCCCCTAACTCAAGTATAACAAAGTCCCCTGAACGAGTATAACAAAAAATCTCCAGATCGAGAATAAAGTCCGCTGATCGAGGAACAAAGTCCCCTGGTCGAGGCAACAAACTCCTGGTCGAGTATAACAAAGTCCCCTGATCGAGAATAACAAAGTCCCCTGATCGAGTATAACAAAGTCCCCTGAACGATTATAAATAAAGGTCCCCTGGTCGAGTATAACAAAGGCCCCTCCTCGAGTATAACAAAACCCCTGATCATATAACAAAGTCCTCTCAACGAGTATAACAAAGTCCCCTGATCGAGTATAACAAAAGATCCCTGATCGAGTATAACAAAGCCCCCTGATCGAGAATAACAGTCCCATATCGAGTTAAACAGCCCTGATCGAGTATAGCAAAGTCCCCTGGTCGAGTATAACAGCGTCTCATCGAGTTTAACAGCGCCCTATCGAGTATAACAAAGTCCTCTAATCAAGTATAACAAAGTCCCCTGAACGAGTATAACAAAAACTCTGATGGAGAATAACAAAGTCCGCTGATCATATAACAAAGTCCCTCTGATTGAGTATAACAAAGCCCTCATCGAGCATAACAAAGTCCCTGATCAAGTATAACAAAGTCCGTTGATCGAGTATACCAAAGTACCCCGATCGAGTATAACAAAGTCCCCTGATCGAGTATAACAAAGGCCCCTGATCGAGTTTAACAAAGGCCTCTGATCGAATATAACAAAGTCCCTGGTCGAGTATAACAACCCCCTGGTCGAGTATAACAGTCCCCTGATAGAGAAGTAACAAAGTCCCTTGATCGAGTATACCAAAGTCCCCTGAACGTTTTAACAAAGTCCCCTGGTCGGAGAAAATAAAGGCCCTCATCGAGTATAACAAAGGCCCTCATCGAGTATAACAAAGTCCCTGGTCATATAACAAAGGCCCCCATCGAGTTTAACAAAGGCCCTCATCGAGTATAACAAAGTCCCCTGATCGAGTATAAAAGTCCTTGAACGACAAAACAAAGGCCTTGATCAAGTATAACAAAGTTCTGATTGTATATAACAGCTTCATCGAGCATAACAAAGTCCCTGATCATATAACAGTCCTGAAACGAGAGCAACAAAGTCCCTGATCGAGTATATAAAGTCCCTCACCGAGTATAACAAAGTCCCTAATCGAGTATAACTTAATTCTCATAGAGTATAACAATGTCCCCTGATCGAGGATAGCAAAACTCTCTGATCGGGTATAACAGCGTTCCCTGATCGAGTATATAACAAAGTCCGCTGATCGAATATAACAAAGTCACCTGATCGAGCAAAACAGTTCCAAATCGACTATAACAAAGCCCCTGATCGAGTATAGCAAATTCCTGACAGAGTCTAACAAAGTCCCTGATCGAGTATACAAAGGCCCCTTACGAGTTTAACAAAGGACCTATCGCAGCAACAAAGTCCCTGGTCGAGTATAACAAAGGCCCCTCATCGAGTTTAACAACGGCCCTCCAGTATAACAAAGTCCCCTGGTCGAGTATAACAAACTCAACTGGTCGAGTATAACAAAGAACTCTGGTCGAGTATAAGAAAGTCCCCTGATGGAGTATAATAAAGGCCCTGATCTATAACAAAGGCCCCTGATCGAGGCAACAACGTCCTGATCGAGTATAACAAAGTCCTCTGATCTAGTATAACAAAGTCCCCTGATCGAGTATGCTAACAGTCCCCTGACGAGTGTAAATAAAGGCCCTGATCGCTTTAACAGCGCCCTGATCATATAACAAAGTCCCCTGGTCGAGTATAAATAAAAGGCCCCCATCGGCTTAAAGGCCCTCATGAGGCAATGAAAGTCCCCGGCTGAGTATAACAAACTCACCTGGTCGAGTATAACAAAGTCCCCTAATCGAGAATAACAAAGTCCCTGATCGAGAGCAACAAAGGCCCCTTGATCGAGTTTAACAAAGGCCCTGATCGAGTATAAACAAAGTCCCTGATAGAGCATAACAAAGTCCCCTGATCGAGTATACTATGCCCTGGTCGAGTTTAACAAAGGCCCTTGATCGAGTGTGTAACAAAATCCTGGTCGAGTATAACAAAGGTCCTCAGAGTTTAACAAAGGCCCTCATCGAGTATAACAAAGTCCCCTGGTCGAGTATAACAAACTCCCCTGGTCGCTATAACAAAGAATCCTGGTTGAGTATAACAAAGTCACCTGATCGAGTATAACAGCGTTCTCATCGTTTAACAGCCCTGATCGAGTATAGCAAAGTCCCTCTGGTCGAGTATAACAAACCCACTGGTCGATTATAACACTGATCATATTACAAAGTCCTTGAAATATTATAACAAAGTCCCCTGATCGTAGTAATAACAAAGTCCGTGGATCGAGTATATGGGAAGACCCTGATCGAGTATAACAGTCCTGATCGAGTATAACAGTCCCTCATCTAGTATAACAAAGTCCCCTGATCGAGTATAACAAAGGACCCTTGATCGAGTTTGGTAAAGGCCCTTGATCGAGTATAACAGTCCCTGTCAGGTATAACAAACTCCCTGGTCGAGTATAAGAGTGTCCCCGATCGATTATAATAAAGTCCCTGATTGAGTATAACAAAGTCCGTTGAACGATTATAATAAAGGCTCTGATCAAGTTAGCAAAGTTCCCTGGTCGTATAATAAAACCTCATCGAGTATAACAAAGTCCTTGATCAAGTATAACAGTCCCTGAACAAGTATTAAAGGTCCCTGATCGAGAATAACAAGTCCCTCACCGAGTATAAAAAAGTTCCCTGATCGGGTATAGCAAAGTCTCTGATCGGGTATAACAAAGGCCCTGATCGAGTATAACAAAGTCCGCTGAACGAGTATGTAACAAAGTCTCTGATTGGAGTATACAGTTCCTTGATCGAATAACAAAGCCTGATGGAATAAAGTCCCTGATCGAGCATAACAAAGTTCTGATCGAGTATAACAGAGGTCTCCCTAATCGAGTTTAACAGTCCCTTATCGAGTATAACAAAGTCTCTCATAACAACCCACTGGTCGAGTATAACAAGTCCTCTGATCGAGTATAACAAAGTCCCTGATCGAGTATAACAAAGGTCCCTGATCGAGTTTAACAGGTCCTGATCGAGTATAACAAAGTCCCTGGTGAGTATAAAAGGCCCTCATCGAGTTTAACAAAGATCCTCATCGAGTATATCAAAGTCCCTGGTCGAGAGTATATAAAACAACCCTGGTCGAGGTGTAACAAAATCCCCTGATCGGTATAACAAGTCCTCTGATCACGGTCGTTGTGCCTGATCGAGTATAGCAAAGTCCTTGGTCGAGTATAAAGAATGTCCTGATCGAGTATAAATAGGCCCTCATCGAGTATAACAAAGTCCTATGGATCGAGAATAGTCAAAGTCCACTTGAATATAACAAAGTCCTTGAACGGTATATACAAATTCTGATCGATATATAACAAAGTTCTGATTGAGTATAACAAACTCTGGTCGAGTATAACAAAGTTCCTGACTGAGTATAACAAAGTTCTGATCGAGTATAACAAAGTCACGTGATCGATGAGTAATAATGTCCCTATTCGAGTATAACAAAGTCCCTGATCGAGTATAAAAATGTCCCTTTATCGAGTATAACAAAGCCCTATTGAGTATAACAAAGTCCTTATCGAAGTATAACAGTTCTTTATTGAGTATAATAAAGTCCCCTGATCGAATATAACACAGTCCTTGGATCGAGTATAACAAGGTCTCTGATCGAAAGTATATCAAAGTCCTGATCGAGATAACAAAGGCTCTGATCGAGTATATCAAAGTCCCTGATCGAGTTTAATAAAGTCTCGGTGATTATAACAAAGTCCCCTTATCGAGTATACAGTCCCTTGTCGAGTGTAACAGTCATCCTGCTGAGTTTAATAAAGGCTCTGGTCGAGTATAAGAAAGTCCTGGTGGAGTAGTATAAAGGCCCCATCTAGTTGTAACAGAGTCCCTGATCGAGTATAACAAAGTCCCTGATCGAGTTTAACAAAGTCCTCTGATCTAGTATAACAGTCCTCTGATGGAGTCAAAGTCCCTGGTCGAGTGTAATCATGGCTCCCTGTCGAGTTTAATAAAGGCTCCTGATCGAGTGTAACAAAGTCCCTGGTCGAGTATATACAAAGGTCCCTCGAGTTTAATAAAGGCCCTTATTGAGTATAACAAGTCCCTGGCTGAGTATAACAACCTTACTTGGTTGAGTATAAAAAGTTCTTGATCGATTATAACAAAGTCCCTGATCGAAGTATTACAGTCCTTGATTGAGTTTAACAAAGTCCCCTGGATCGTGAATAACAAAGTCCCTGATAGAGTATAACAAAGTCCCTGATCGTGTATAACAGTGGCCCTGGTCGAGTTTACAAAGTCCTCTGATCTAGTGTGTAACAAAGTCTCCTGGTTGAGTATAACAAAGGTCCTATAGAGTTTAACAGGCGTCTTGTCGAGTATAACAAAACTCCTGGTCGAGTATAACAAAGTCCCCTGGTCATTATCAATAACTTAAATTCAGTATAACAAAGTTCTGATCGATTATAACAAAGTCCCCTGGATCAAGTATTACAGTCCTGAACTGAGTATAACAAAGTCCTGATCGAGAATAACAAAGTCCGCTTTGATCGAGTATAACAGCAGTATAATGTCCCCTATCATTTAACAAAGGTCCTCATTGAGTATATCAAAGTCCCTGGTTTCGGTATAACAAAACAACCCTGGTTCGAGTAAACAAATCTCTGATCGAGTATAACAAAGTCCTCCTGATCGAGAATAATAAAGTCCCTGATCGAGTATATCAAAGCCCTGATCACGATAAAAAAGTCCCTGATCGAGTATATACAAAGTCCCTGGTTTTGTATAACAAAGTCCCCGATCGAGTATAAAAAAGGCCCTCATCGAGTATAACAAAGTCCCATGATCGAGAATATCAAAGTCCCTCATCGAATATAACAAAGTCCACTGAACGAGTATAACAAATTCTGATTGAATATAAAAAAGTCTCCTGATTTAGTATAACAAACTCCCTGGTCGAGTATAACAAAGTCCTGATCAGTATAACAAAGTCTCTGATCGAGTATAGCAAAGTTTAAACGATTATAACAATGTCATCTATTCGAGTATAACAAAGTCCCTGATTGAGTATAAAATGGCCTCTTAATCGAGTATAACAAAGTCTCTATCGAGTATAAATAAAAGTCCCCTGATCGAGTATAAATGCCCTCATCGAGTATAACAGTCCCTGATCGAGGATAACAAGTCCTTGATCGAGTATAACAGTCCTGATCGAGTATAACAGTCCTGGATCGAGTATAACAAAGGCTTGATCGAGATAGGACTAAAGTCCTTGATCGAGTATAAAGTCCCTGAACGATTATAACAAAGGCCCTGATCGAGTATAAGAAAAGTTGCCTGATCGAGTTTAATAGCGTCTTGGTCGAGTATAAAGGTCTTCATCGAGTATAACAAAGGCCCTGATCGAGTATAACAAAGTCCTTGGTTTAGTATAACAAAGGCCCTCATCGAGTTTAACAAAGGCCCCTCATCGAGTATAACAAAGTCCCTGATCGAGTATAAAAGTCCCTTGAATGGATTAAAAAAGGCCCTGATCAAGTTAGCAAAGTTTCTGATCGTATATAACAGCCCTCATCGATAGCATATAAAGTCCCTGATCAAGTATAACAAAGTCCCCTGAACGAGTATAACAAAGTCCTGATCAAGTATAATAAAGTCCTCTAGGTATAACAAAGTTCCCTGATCAGGGTATTAAAGTTTTCTCGTAGAGAGGCAATAATGTCCTGATTGAGTATAAAATCCTGATCGGTATAACAAAGGCCCTGATCGAGTATATACAAAGTCCACTGATCGAGAATAACAAAGTCACCTGATCGAGCAAAACAAGTTCTTAATCGATTATTATAAAGCCCCCTGATCGGTATGGCAAGTCTCGTTAGAGTATAAATAAAGTCCTGTGATCGAGTATAAATAAAGGCCTTGATTGGTTTGTAATAAAGGCCCTTATCGAGTATAACAAAGTCCCCTGGTCGAGTATAAAAAAGGCCCTCATCGGCTTAACAAAGGCCCTTATCGAGTAACAAAGTCCCCTTTGTCGAGTACAGACTCAACTGGTCGAGTATAACAAAGAACCCTGGTCGAGAGTATAAGAAAGTCCCCTGATGGAGTATAATAAAGGCCCCTGATCGAGTATAACAAAGGCCCCTGATCGAGTATAACAACGCCCTCATCGAGTATAACAAAGTCCGCTTATCGAGTATAACAAAGTCCCCTTATCGAGTATAACAAAGTCCCCTGATCGAGTATAACAAAGGCCCCTGATCGAGTTTAACAAAGGCCTCTGATCGAGTATAATAAAGTCCCTTGGTCGAGTATAACAAAGGCCCTCATCGAGTTTAACAAAGGCCCTCATTGAGTATAACAAAGTCCCCTGGCCGAGTATAACAAACTCACCTGGAAAAGTATAACAAAGTCCCTGATAGAGAATAACAAAGTCCCTGATCGAGTATAAAGGCCCTGATCGAGCTTAACAAAGGCCCTGATCGAGTATATAGCGTCCCTGTCGAGTATAACAACCCACTGGTCGATTTTAACAAAGTCCCCTGATCGAGTATAACAAAGTCCCCTGATCGAGTATAACAAAGTCCTCTCATGAGTAGTAACAAAGTCCCTGATTGAGTATAACAAAGGACCCTGATTGAGTTTAACAAAGGCCTTGATCGAGTATAACAAAGTCCCTGGTCGAGTATAACAAACACCCTGGTCGAGTATAACAAAGTTCCCTGATCGATTATAACAAAGTCCCTGATCAAGTATTACAAAGTCCCTGAACGAGTATAACAAAGTCCCCTGATCGAGAATAACAAAGTTCGCTGATCGAGTATAACAAAGACCCTGATCGAGTATAACAAAGTCCCCTGATCGAGTATAACAAAGTCTCCCTATCGTATAACAAAGTCCCTGATCGAGTATAACAAAGGCCCTTGATCGAGTATAACAAAGTCCCCTGGTCAGGTATAACAAACTCCTGGTCGAGTATAACAAAGTCCCCTGATCGATTATAACAAAGTCCCTAATTGAGTATAACAAAGTCCCTTGAACGATTATAACAAAGGCCTCTGATCAAGTATAACAAAGCCCCGTGATCGTGTATAACAAACCCCCTCATCGAGTATAACAAAGTCCCCGGTCAAGTATAAGCAACAAAGTCCCTTGAACAAGTATAACAAGTCCCTGATCGAGAATAACAAAGTCCCCTCACCGAGCATAACAAAGTTCCCTGATCGAGTATAGCAGTCCACTGATCGGGTATAACAAAGGCCCCTGGATCGGTATAACAAAGTCCGCTGAACGAGTAAAACAAAGTCCCCTGATTGAGTATAACAAAGTTCCTAATCGAGTATAAATAGCCCCTGATCGAGTATAACAAAGTCCCGATCGAGTATAACAAACTCCCGGTCGAGAATAACAAAGTCCCCTTATCGAGTATAACAAAGTCCCTTGATCGAGTAAAACAAAGGTCCTCATCGAGTTTAACAAAGGCCCCTGATCGAGTATAACAAAGTCCCTGGTCGAGTATAACAAAGGCCCTCATCGAGTTTAACAAAGGTCCTCATCGAGTATATCAAAGTCCTTGGTCGAGTATAACAAAATCCTGATCGAGTATAACAAAGTCCCCCTGATCGAGAATAATAAAGTCCCCTGATCGAGTATACCAAAGCCCCTGATCACGTATAATGTGTCCCTGGTCGAGTATAACAAAGTCCCTCATCGAGTATAACAAAGTCCCATGATCGAGAATAACAAAGTCCTCATCGAATATAACAAAGTCCCTGAACGAGTATAACAAATTCCCTGATCGAGTATAACAAAGTCTCTTGATCGAGTATAACAAACTCCCCTGGTCGAGTATAACAAAGTCCCCTGATCGAGTATAACAGTCTCTGATCGAGTATAACAAAGTCGTCTAAACGATTATAACAAAGTCCCTATTCGAGTATGCAACAGTCCCATGATTGGAGTATAAAATGGCCCTTAATCGAGTATAACAAAGTCCCCATCGAGTATAACAGCCCTTGATCGAGTGTATACGAAAGCCCCTCATCGAGTATAACAAAGTCCCTGATCGAGGATAACAGTCCTTGATCGGGTATAACAAAGTCCCCTGAACGAGTATAACAAAAGTCCCCTGATCGAGTATAACAAAGTCCCTGAACGATTATAACAGCGTCCCCTGATCATATAACAAAGTTTCCTGATCGAGTTTAACATAGGCCCTGGTCGAGAGTTATAACAAAGGCCCTCATCGAGTATAACAAAGGCCCCTGATCGAGTATAACAAAGTTCCTGGTCGAGTATATACAAAGGCCCTCATCGAGTTTAACTTAGGAACTCATGAGTATAACAAAGTCCCTCATCGGTATAAAAAGTCCCTTGAACGATTAAACAAAGGCCCTGATCAAGTATAACAAAGCCTGATCGTATATAACAAAAGCCCTCATCGAGCATAACAAAGTCCCTGATCATATAACAAAGTCCCCTGAATGAGTATAATAAAGGCCTGATCGAGAATAACAAAGTCCCTCACCGAGTATAACAAAGTTCTGATCGGTATAACAAAGCCCTCTCATAGAGAGGTAACAATGTCCCTGATCGAGGTTTAGCAAAATCTCCCTGATCGGGTATAACAAAGGCCCTGACTGAATGTAACAAAGCCCGCTGATCGAGTATAACAAAGTCACCTGATCGAGCAAAAGCAAAGTTCCTAATCGACTATGACAAAGCCCCTGATCGAGTGCAGCAAAGTCCCTGATAGAGTATAACAAAGTCCCTTGATCGAGTAAGGCCCCTGATTCGAGTTTAATGGAAGGCCCTCATCGAGTCATAACAAAGTCCCTGGTCAGAGTATAACAAAGGCCCCTCATCGAGTTTAACAAAGGCCCCTTATCGAGTATAACAAAGTCCCTCGTCGAGTATAACAAACTCAACTGGTCGAGTATAACAAAGAACCCTGGTTGGTATAAGAAAAGTGAGTATAACAAAGATCCCTGAGCGAGGTATAACAAAGGCTGATCGAGTATAACAAAGTCCCTCACCGAGTATAACAAAGTTCCCTGATCGAGTATAACATCGAGTATAACAAAGTTCCTGATCGAGTATAACAAAGCCCCTGGATCGAATATAACTCCCCTGATCGAGAATGAAAAGTCCCTGATCGAGTATAACAAAAGTCCTCACCGAATATAACAAAGACCCTGATCGAGTATAACAAATTCTCCTCATCGAGGTTTAACAAAGTCCTCCTAATCGAGAATAACAAGCCCTGATCGGGTATAACAAAAGGCCCTGATCGAGTATAAAAAGGGCCTCAATCGGAGTATAACAAAGTCTCCTCATGAGTTTAACAAAGTCCTCTAATCGAGAATAACAAAGGCCTCTGATCGAGTTTAACAAAGTCCCTGATCAGTATAACAAAGTCCCTCATCAGGTATAACAAAGTCCCATGATCGAGTATAACAAAGTCCCAGTCAGAGGTATAACAAAGGGCTCTAGTCGAGGTTAACAAACTCCTGATCGATTATAACAAAAACCCCTCACCATTAACAAGTCCCTGATCAGAGTATAACAGTCCCTGATCGAGATATAACAAACTCCCTGGTCGGGGAAAACAAAGTCCCCTGATCGAGTATAACAAAGGCCCTGATCGAGTATAAGAAAAGTCCCACGATCGAGTATATCAAAGTCCCCTCATCGAATATAACAAAATCCTGATCGAGTATAACAAAGTCCCTGATCGAGTAGAACAAAGTCCTCATCGGAGTATAACAAAGGCCCTCCTCGAGTATAAGCAAAGTCCATGATCAGAGTATAACAAAGTCCCTCATCGAATATAACAATGTCCCTGATCGAGAATAACAAAGTCCATGATCGGAAGTATAACAAAAGTCCCCTCATCGAATATAACAATGTCCCTGATCGAGTTTAACAAAGCCCTGATGCGAGTATAACAAAGTCCCTGGTCGAGTATAACAAAGGCCCTGATCGAATATAACAGCGCCTCAACAGGTATAACAAAAGGCCTGATCAAGTATAACAAAGTTCCCTGATCGAGTATAACAAAGCCCCTGGATCGAATATAATAAACTCCCTGATCGAGAATGAAAGTCCCTGATCGAAGGTATAACAAAAGTCCCCTCATCGGATATAACAAGACCCTGATCAGGTATAACAAATTCTCCTCATCAGAGTTCAACAAGTCTCTAATCGGGAATAACAAAGGCCCCAATCGGGTGTAACAAAGTCCCTGATCAGAGTATAATAAAGTCCCCATCGGGTATAACAAAGTCCCTGATCGAGTACAACAAAGTCCCTGATCAGAGTATAACAAAGGCACCTGATCGAGTATGACAAAGTCCCTGATCGAGTATAACAGACTGCCCTAATCGAGTGTAACAAAGTCCCTGATCCAAGTATAACAAAGTCCCTGATCGAGTAGAACAAAGGCTGATGAGTATAACAAAGGCTGATCGAGTATAAAAAAGTTCCATGATCGAGTATAACAAAGTCCCCTCATCAGATATAACAAAAGTCAACCTGATCGGGTATAACAAAGTCCTCATCAGCGAGTATAACAAAGGCCCCTCATCGAGTATAACAAAGTCCACGGTCAGGTATAACAAAGTCGCCTAATCAGGTATAACAAGGCCTCTGATCGGGTTAACAAACTCCTGATCGAGTATAACAAGTCCCTCACCGGAAAGTATAACAAAGTCCCTGATCGAGTATAACAAAGTCCTGATCGAGTATAACCAACTCCTGGTCGAGAAAACAAAGTCCCTGATCGAGTATAACAAAGGCCCCTGATTGGTATAAGAAAGTCCCATGATCGAGTATAACAAAGTCCCTCATCGAATATAACAAAATCCCTGATCGAGTATAACAAAGTCCCTGATCGGGTAGAAACAAAGTCCCTCATCGAGTATAACAAAGGCCCTCATCGGGTATAACAAAGTCCCGCGATCGACTATAAGAAAGTCCCTCATCAGATATAACAATGTCCTGATCGAGTATAACAAAGTCACCTGATCGAGGTATAACAGGTCCTCTCCGAGTATAACAAAGACCCTCATCGGGTATAACAAAGTCCCTTGATGAGTATAACAAAGTCCCTCATCAGATATAACAAAGTCCCTCATCGAGTATAACAAGTCCCCAGATCAGGTATAACAAAGTCCCTGATTGAGTATAAGAAAGGCCCTGATCGGGTTTAACAAAAGCCCTGATCGAGTATAACAAAAGTCCTGGTCAGGTATAACAAAGGCCCTGATCGAGAGATATAACAAAGGCGTCTCAACGGGTATAACAAAGGCCCTTGATCGAGGTATAACAAAGTTCCTAATCGAGTATAACAAAGCCCCTGGATCAAATATAACAAAGTTCCTGATCGAGTATAAAAGTCCCTGATCGGGTTCAACAAGTCCCTAATGGGTATAACAAAGGGCACCTGATCGGGTGACGAGTCCCTGATCGAGGTATAACAGGTCCCTGGTCGGAGTATAACAGACTGCCCTAATCGGGTGTAACAAAGTCCCTGATCGGGTATAACAAAGTTCCATGGTCGAGTATAACAAAAGTCCCTCATCAGATATGATGCCTGATCGAGTATAAAAAAGTCCCCTGATCGAGTAAAACAAAGTCCCTCATCGAGTATAACAAAAGGCCCTCATCGGAGTATAACAAAGTCCCATGATCGGTATATAACAAAGTCCCGATGGGATTATAACAAAGGCCTCTGATCAGGGTTAACAAACTCCTGATCGAGTATAACAAAAACCCTCACCGAGTATAACAAGTCCCTGATCAGATACAAAGTCCCTGATCGGGTATAACAAACTCCCTGGTCGAGGAAAGCAAGAGTCCCGATCGAGTATAACAAGGCCCTGATCGAGTATAAGAAAGTCCACGATCGGAGTATATCAAAGTCCTCATCGAATAAAACAAAATCCTGATCGAGTATAACAAAGTCCCTGTCCAGAGTAGAACAAAGTCCCTCATCGAGGTATAACAAAGGCCCTCATCGAGTATAACAAAGTCCATGATCGAGTATGACAAGAGTCCCTCATCGAATATAACAATGTCCCTGATCGAGAATAACAAATCCCATGATCGAGTATAAAATCCCCCCTCATCGAATATAACAAAGTCCCTCATCGAGTATAACAAAGTCCCCAGATCGGAGTATAACAAAGTCCCTGATTGAGTATAAGAAAGGCCCTGATCGAGTTTAACAAAAGCCCTGATCGAGTATAACAAAGTCCCTGGTCGGGTATAACAAAAGGCCCCTGATCGATTATAACAAAGGCGCCTCAACGAGTATAACAAAGGCCCTTGATCGAGTATAACAAAGTTCCCTGATCGAGTATAACAAAGCCCCTGGATCGAATATAATAAACTCCCCTGATCGAGAATAAGAAAGTCCCTGATCGGGTATAACAAGTCCCTCATTCGAATACAAGAACCCTGATCGAGTATAACAAATTCTCCTCATCGAGTTTAACAAAGTCCTCTAATCGAGAATAACAAAAAGCCCCTGATCGGAGTATAACAAGGCCCTGATCGAGTATAAAAGGACCTGATCGAGTATAACAAAGTCTCCTAAAGGCCCCTGATCGAAATTATAACAAAAGCCCCTGATCATATAACAAAGTCCTGAATTAGGAGTATAACAAAAGGCCCCTGATCGGCGAGATATTACAAAGGCGCCTGAGCGAGTATAACGAGAGCCCCTGATCGAGTATAACAAAAGTTCCCTGATTGGTACCAACAAAGGCCCCTGATCGAGTATAACAAAGCCCCTGATCGAGTATAACAAAAGTCCCCTGGTCTAAGGTATAACAAAGGCCCTGATCCGGAGGAATATTACAAAGGCGCCTCAAGCGAGGTATAACAAAGGCCCCTGATCGAGGTATAACAAAGTTCCTGATCGAGTATAACAAAGCCCCTGGATCGAAATATAACAAAGTCCCCTGATGCGAGAATAACAAAGTTCCCTGATGAGTATAACAAGCCCTGATAAAAGCGTATAACCAAAGGCCCCTGGTCGAAGGTAAAGCAAATTACATCATCCGAATATAACAAAGTCCCTGATCGAGGTATAACAAAGTCCCTGATCGAGTATAACAAAGTCCCTGATTAGCAGGAAGGTATAACAAAGGCCCCTGATCGAGTTTAACAAAAGCCCTGATCGAGTATAACAAAGTCCCTGGTCGAGAATAACAAAGGCCCTGATCGAATATAGCTAGAGGCGCCTGAACAGGTATACCAAAGGCCCTGATCGAGAGTATAACAAAAGAGTTCCCTGATCGAGTATAACAAAGCCCTGGATCGAATATAACAAAGTCCCCTGATCGAAATAACAAAGTCTGATCGAGTATAACAAAAGCCCCTTATCAGAGTATAACAAAGGCCCTGATCGGAGTAAAACAAAGTCCCCTCATCAGATATAACAAAGTCCCCTGATCGAGGTATAACAAAGTCCCTAATCGAGTAGAGCAAAGTCCCTCATCGAAAAGGTATAACAAAGGCCCCTCATCAGGTGTAACAAAGTCCATGGTGAGTATAACAAAGGTCCCTAATCAGATATAAGAAAGTCCCTGATCGAAATTTCAACAGTTCCTGATCAGGTATAACAAAAGACTATTTGGTCGAATTATAACAGGAGCTACAGTCGAGTATAACAAAGTCCCCTGATCGAGTATTACAGAGTCCGCTGATCGAGGATAACAGAGTCCCCTCATCGAGTATAACAAAGGCCACTCATCGAGTATAACAAAGTCCCATGATCCAGTATAACAAAGTCCCCTTATCGAATATAACAAAGTCCCCTGATCGAGTACAACAAAGTCCCCTGATCGAGTATAACAAAGGCACCTGATCGAGTATGACAAAGTCCCCTGATCGAGAATAACAGAGTCCCCTGGTCGAGAATAACAGACTGCCCTAATCGAGTGTAACACAGTCCCCTGATCGAGTATAACAAAGTCCCCTGATCGAGTATAACAAAGGCCTCTGATCGAGTTTAACAAAGGCCCCTCATCGAGTATAACAAAGTCCTCTGATCGAGTATAACAAAGTCCCCTGATCGAGTATAACAAAATCCCGTGAACGAGTATAAGAAAGTCCCCTGATCGAGTATAACAAAGTCCCCTGATCGAGTATAACAAAGTTCCCTGATCGAGTATAACAAAGGCCCCAGATCGAGTATAACAAAGGCCCATGATCGAGTATAACAAAGTCCCCTCATCGAATATAACAAAGTCCCCTCATCGAGTATAACAAAGTCCCCAGATCGAGTATAACAAAGTCCCCTGATTGAGTATAAGAAAGGCCCCTGATCGAGTTTAACAAAAGCCCCTGATCGAGTATAACAAAGTCCCCTGGTCGAGTATAACAAAGGCCCCTGATCGAATATAACAGAGGCGCCTGAACGAGTATAACAAAAGCCCCTGATCGAGTATAACAAAGTTCCCTGATCGAGTATAACAAAGCCCCTGGATCGAATATAACAAAGACCCCTGCTCGAGAATATCAAAGTCCCCTGATCGAGAATAACAAAGTCCCCTGATTGAGTATAACAAAGTCCCCTGATCGAGTATAACAAAGTCCCCTGATCGAGTATAACAAAGTCCCCTGATCGAGTATAACAAAGTCCCCTGATCGAGTATAACAAAGTCCCCTGATTGAGTATAACAAAGGGCCCTGATCGAGTTTAACAAAAGCCCCTGATCAAGTATAACAAAGTCCCCTGGTCGAGTATAACAAAGGCCCCTGATCGAATATAACAAAGGCGCCTGAACGAGTATAACAAAGGCCCCTGATCGAGTATGACAAAGTTCTCTGATCGAGTATAACAAAGCCCCTGGATCGAATATAACAAAGTCCCCCTGATCGAGAATAACAAAGTCCCCTGATCGAGTATAACAAAGCCCCCTGATAAAGTATAACAAAGGCCCCTGCTCGAGTATAACAAAGTCCCCTCATCGAATATAACAAAGTCCCCTGATCGAGTATAACAAAGTCCCCTAATCGAGTACAGCAAAGTCCCCTCATCGAGTATAACAAAGGCCCCTCATCGAGTGTAACAAAGTCCCATGATCGAGTATAACAAAGTCCCCTAATCGAATATAAGAAAGTCCCCTGATCGAGTATAACAAAGTTCCCTGATCGAGTATAACAAAGTTCCCTGATCGAGTATAACAAAGGGCCCTGATCGAGTATAGCAAAGGCCCCTGATCGAGTATAACAAAGTCCCATGATCGAGTATAACAAAGTCCCCTCATCATATTTAACAAAGTCCCCTGATCGAGTATAACAAAGTCCCTTGATCGAGTAGAACAAAGTCCCCGCATCGAGTATAACAAAGGCCCCTCATCGAGTATAACAAAGTCCCATGATCGAGTATAACAAAGTCCTCTGGTCGAGTATAACAAAGGCCCTTCATCGAATATAACAAAGGCGCCTGAACGAGTATAACAAAGGCCCCTGATCGAGTATTTCAAAGTTCCCTGATCGAGTATAACAAAGTCCCCTGATCGAGTATAACAAAGGCCTCTGATCGAGTTTAACAAAGTCCCCTGATCGAGTATAACAAACTCCCCTGGTCAAGGATAACAAAGTCCCCTCATCGAATATAACAAGGTCCCCTGATCGAGTATAACAAAGTCCCCTAATCGAGTAGAACAAAGTCCCCTCATCGAGTATAACAAAGGCCCCTCATCGAGTATAACAAAGTCCCATGATCGAGTATAACAGAATCCCCTCATCGAGTATAACAAAGGCCCCTCATCGAGTATAACAAAGTCCCATGATCGAGTATACAAAGTCCCCTCATCGAATATAACAAAGTCCCCTGATCGACTATAACAAAGTCCCCTAATCGAGTTTAACAAAGGCCCCTCATCGAGTATAACAAAGTCCCCTGGTCGGGTATATCAAAGGCCCCTGATCGAATATAACAAAGGTGCCTGAACGAGTATAACAAAGGCCCCTGATCGAGTATAACAAAGTTCCCTGATCGAGTATAACAAATTCCCCTGATCGAGTATAACAAAGTCCCCCTGATCGAGAATAACAAAGTCCCCTGATCGAGTATAACAAACCCCCCTGATCAAGTATAACAAAGGCCCCTGATCGAGTATAACAAAGACTCCTGGTCGATTATAACAAAGTCCCCTGATCGAGTATAACAAAGGCCCCTCATCGAGTATAACAAAGGGCCCTGATCGAGTATAACAAAGTCCCCTGATCGAGTAGAACAAAGTCCCCTCATCGAGTATAACAAAGGCCACTCATCGAGTATAACAAAGTCCCATTATCGAGTATAACAAAGTTCCCTGATCGAGTATAACAAAGGCCTCTGATCGAGGTTAACAAAGTCCCCTCACCGAGTATAACAAAGTCCCCTGATCGAGTATAACAAAGTCCCCTGATCGAGTATAACAAACTCCCCTGGTCGAGGAAAGCAAAGTCCCCTGATCGAGTATATCAATGGCCTGTGATCGAGTATAAGAAAGTCCCATGTTCGCGTATAACAAAGTCTTTCATCGAATATAACAAAGTTCCCTGATCGAGTATAACAAAGTCCCCTAATCGAGTAGAGCAAAGTCCCCTCATCGAGTATAACAAAGGCCCCTCATCGAGTGTAACAAAGTCCCATGATCGAGTATAACAAAGTTCCCTGATCGAGTATAACAAAGGCCCCTGATCGAGTATAACAGCGCTCCATGGATCGAGTATAACAAAAGTCCCTCATCGAATACAACAAAGTCCTGATCGAAAGTATAACAATAACCCCTGATCGAGTATAACAAAGGCCCCGATCGAGTTTAACAAAGGCCCTCATCGAGTATATAACAAAGTCCCCTGGTCGAGTATATCAAAGGCCCCTGATCGAATATAACAAAGGTGCCTGAACGAGTATAACAAAGGCCCCTGATCGAGTATAACAAAGTTCCCTGATCGAGTATAACAAAGTTCCTGATCGAGTATAACAAAGTCCCCCTGATCGAGAATAACAAAGTCCCCTGATCGAGTAAAACAAAGCCCCCTGATAAAGTATAACAAAGGCCCCTGATCGAGTATAACAATTTCCCCTCATCGAATATAACAAAGTCCAATGATCGAGTATAACAAAGTCCCCTAATCGAGTAGAGCAAGGTCCCCTCATCGAGTATAACAAAGGCCCCTCATCGAGTGTAACAAAGTCCCATGATCGAGTATAACAAAGTCCCCTAATCGAATATAAGAAAGTCCCCTGATCGAGTATAACAAAGTTCCCTGATGATCGAGTATAACAAAAGGCCCTGATCGAGTATAACAAGGCCCCTCATCCCGAGTATAACAAAGTTCCTGATCGAGTATAACGAAGTCCCCTGATCGAGGTATAACAAAATTACTGATCGAGAGTAACAAGATCCCCTGATCGAGTACCAGCGACCCTGTTCCATTATAACAAAGGCCCTGATCGAGTATAACAAAGACTCCTGGTCGATTATAACAAAAGTCCTGATCGAGGTATAACAAAGGCCCCTGCATCGAGGTATAACAAAGGGCCTGATCGAGGTATAACAAAGTCCCCTCATCGAGAGTGAACAGTCCCTCATCGAGTATAACAAGGCGCACTATTCCCGAGTATAGCAAGTCCCATTATCAGGTATAGCAAGTCCCTGATCTGGCGAAATTATAACAAAGGCCTCTGATCAGAGTTAAGCGAAATCCCCAATTAGGACCCGCTAACAAAGTCCCTTTCGCACAAGAGTATAACAAAGTCCCTGATCGAGGTATAACAAAGTCCCCTGATCAGAGTATAACAGACTCCCCTGGTCGAGAAAACAAAGCCCCTGATCCGAGTATATCAGCTGTGATCGAGTATAAGAAAGTCCATGTTCGCGTATAGCAAGTCTTTTCATCAAATATAACAAAGTTCCCTGATCGAGTACATAACAGTCCCTCATCCAGAGTATAACAAAGTCCCATGATCCAGAGTAAAACAAAGTCCTTTCATGGAATATAACAAGAGTCCTTATAAGATATAACAAAGTCCCTGATCCGGTACAACAAAGTCCCTGATCAAGGTATAACAATGGCACCTGATCGAGTATGACAAAGTCTGATTGAGTATAACAGGAGTCCCCTAGTCAAGTATAACAAACTGCCCTAATCAGGTGTAACAAGTCCCTGATCGAGTATAACAAGTCCCTGATCAGAGTATAACAAAAGGCCTCTGATCGGTTTAACAAAGGCCCTCTCGAGTATAACAAAGTCCCCTGATCAGGTATAACAAAGTCCCTGATCAGTATAACAAATTCGCCTGATCGAGTATAACAAAGCCCTCATCGAATATACAAAGTCCCCTGATCGAGTATAACAAAATCCGTGAACGAGTATAAGAAAGAAAGTCACCTGATCGAGTATAACAAAAGTCCCTGATCGAAGTATAACAAAGTTCCTAAATGAGGTAACGCAGATCGAGTATAACAAGGCCCCTGGTCCGAGTATAACAAATCCCATGATCGAGTATAACAAAGTCCCATGAATATAACAAAGTCCCTGATCAGGATATAACAAAGTCCCTCATCAGTTGGACAAAGTCCCTCATCGATTATTATAAAAGGCCCTCTTCGAGGTGTAACAAAGTCCCATGATCGAGAGTATAACAAGATCCCCTCATCGAATGTAACAAAAGGTTCCTGATCAGATATAACAAAGTTCACTGATCGGAGTAAAACAAAGGCCCTGATCGAGTATAACAAGGCCCTGATCGAGTATAACAAAGTTCCCTGATTGAGTATAACAAAGGCCCTGATCGAGTATAACAAAAGCCCTGATCGAGTATAACAAAGTCCCTGGTCGAGTATAACAAAGGCCCTGATCGAATATAACAAAGGCGCCTGAACAGGTATAACAAAGGCCCCTGATCGAGTATAACAAGTTCTGATCGAGTATAACAAAGCCTGAATCGAATATAACAAAGTCCCCCTGATCGAGGCCAATAAAGTCCCTGATCGAGTATAACAAAACCCCTGATCCAAGTATAACAAAAGGCCCTGATCGATTAAAACAAAGTCCCTCATCGAATATAACAAAGTCCCTGATCAGAGTATAACAAAGTCCCTGATCGGGTATAACAAAGTCCCTGATTGAGTATAACAAAGGCCCTGATCGGGTTTAACAGCCCTGATCGAGGTATAACAAAGTCCCTGGTCGAGAATAACAAAGGCCCTGATCCGAATATAACAGAGCGCCTGAACAGAGTATACCAAAGGCCCTGATCGAGTATAACAAAGTTCCTGATCGAGGTATAACAAGGCCCTGGATAGATATAACAAAGTCCCCTGATCGAGAATAACCAAGTCCCTGATCAGGTATAACAAAGCCCCCCTTATCCAAGTATAACAAGGCCCTGATCCAGGTAAAACAAAGTCCCCTCATCGAATATAACAAAATTCCCTGATCGAGATAACAAAGTCCCCTAATCGATAGAGCAAAGTCCTCATCGAGTATAACAAAGGCCCTCATCGAGTGTAACAAAGTCCCATGATCCGAGTATAACAAAGTCCCTAATCGAATATAAGAAAAGTCCCTGATCGAGTATAACAAAATTCCTGATCGAGTATAACAAAGTCCCCTGATCGGGTAGAACAAAGTCCCTCATCAAGTATAACAGCCCTCATCAGAGTATAACAAAGTCCCATTATCGAGTATAACAAAGTCCCTGATCCGAGTATAACAAAGTCCCTGATCGAGTATAACAATGGCACCTGATCAGAGTATGACAAAGTCCCTGATCAGAGTATAACAGATCCCCCTAGTCAAGGTATAACAAACTGCCCTAATCGAGTGTAACAAGTCCCCTGATCGAGTATAACAAAGTCCCCTGATCGAGTATAACAAAGGCCTCTGATCGAGTTTAACAAGGCCCTCATCGAGTATAACAAATTCCCTCATCAGGTATAACAAAGTCCCTGATCAGGTATAACAAATTCGCCTGATCGAGTATAACAAAGCCCCCTCATCGAATATAACAAGTCCCTGATCGAGTATAACAAATCCCGTGAACGAGTATAAGAAAGTCCTCTGATCGAAGTATAACAAAGTCCCTTGATCGGTATAAGTTCCTAATCGAGAGTATAACAAAGGCCCCAGATCGAGAGTATAACAAAGGCCCTGGTCGAGTATAACAAAGTCCATGATCAGGTATAACAAAGTCCCTCATCGAATATAACAAAAGTCCCCTGATCAGGTATAACAAGTCCCCTGATCGAGTAGAACAAAGTCCCTCATCGATTATAACAAAGGCCCTCTTCGAGTGTAACAAAGTCCCATGATCGAGTATAACAAAATCCTCTCCAGTGTAACAAAGTCCCTGATCGATATAACAAAGTTCACTGATCGAGTAAACAAAAGGCCCTGATCGGGTATAACAAAGGCTGATCGAGTATAACAAAGTTCCCTGATGGGAAGCACAAAGGCTGATCGGTATAACAAAAGCCCTGATCGAGTATAACAAAGTCCCCTGGTCGAGTATAACAAGGCCCCTGATCGAATATTACAAAGGCGCCTGAACAGGTATAACAAAAGGCCCTGATCGAGTATAACAAAGTTCCCTATCGAATAACAAGGCCTGGATCGAATATAACAAAGTCCCCTGATCGAGAATAACAAAGTTCATCAGGTTTACAAAGCCCCCTGATCAAAAGGCCCCTGATCCAGGTAAAACAAAGTCCTCATCGAATATAACAAAGTCCCTGATCCGAGTATAACAAGTCCCTGATCGAGTATAACAAAGTCCCCTGATTGAGTATAACCAAAGGCCCTGATCGAGTTTAACAAAAGCCCTGATCAGTATAACAAAAGTCCCTGGTCGAGAATAACAAAGGCCCCTGATCGAATATAACAGAGGCGCCTGAGCGAGTATACCAAAGGCCCTGATCGAAGTATAACAAAGTTCCCTGATCGAGTATAACAAAGCTGGATCGAATATAACAAAGTCCCCTGATCGAGAATAACAAAGTCCCTGATCCGGGTATAACAAAGCCCCCCTTATCAAGTATAACAAAGGCCCTGATCGGGTAAAAAAAAGTCCCCTCATCAGATATAACAAAGTCCCGATCGAGGTATAACAAAGTCCCCTAATCGAGTAAACAAAGTCCCTCATCGAGTATAACAAAGGCCCCTCATCGGAGTGTAACAAAGTCCATGATCGAGTATAACAAAGTCCCCTAATTGAATATAAGAAAGTCCCTGATCGAGTATAACAAAAGTTCCTGATCCAGGTATAACAGGCCCCTGATCGAGTATAACAAAGGCCCCTGATCGAGTATAACAAAAGTCCCATGATCCGAGTATAACAAAGTCCCTCATCAAATATAACAAAGTCCCCTGATCGAGTATAACAGATCCTTGATCGGAGTAGACAAAGGCCCTCATCAAATATAACAAAAGTCCCCTGATCGAAGTATAACAAAGTTCCCTGATGAGTATAACAAAGGGCCCTGATCGAGTATAACAAAGGCCTGATCGAGTAACAAAGATCCCATGATCGAGTATAACAAGTCCCTCATCAAATAACAAAGTTCCTGATTGAGTATAACAAAGGCCACTGATCGAGTTTAACAAAAGCCCCTGATCGAATATAACAAAGTCCTGGTCAGAGTATAACCAAAGGCCCTGATCGAATATAACAAGGCGCCTGAACAGGTATAACAAAGGCCCTGATCGAGTATAACAAAAGTTCCCTGATCGAGGTATAACAAAGCCCCTGGATCCAGATAAAACAAAGTCCCTGATCGAGAATAACAGAGTCCCTGATCAGGTATAACAAAGCCCCTGATCAAGTATAACACAGGCCCTGATCCCGAGGTAAAACAAAAGTCCCTCATCGAATATAACAAAAGTCCCGATCAGGTATAACCAAAAGTCCCCTGATCGAGTATAACAAAGTCCCCTGATTGAGTATAACAAAAGGCCCCTGATCGAGTTTAAAAGCACCTGATCGAGTATAACAAAGTCCCCTGGTCCAGAGTATAACAAAGGCCCTGATCGAATATAACAGAGGCGCCTGAACGGAATTATAACAAAAGGACCCTGTCCGAGTTTAACAAAGTTCCCTGATCGAGTATAACAAAGCCCTGGATCCGAATATAACAAAGCCCCTGCTCGAGAATATCAATGTCCCTGATCGAGAATAACAAAGCCCCCTGATCCAAGTATAACAAAGGCCCATGATCGAGTAAAACAAAGTCCCTCATCGAATATAACAAAGTCCCTGATCAGAGTATAACAAAGTCCCTGATCGAGTATAACAAAGTCCCTGATTGAATTATAACAAAGGGCCCTGATCGAGTTTAACAAAAGCCCTGATCAAGTATAACAAAGTCCCCTGGTCGAGTATAACAGGCCCTGATCGAATATAACAAAAGGCGCTTACGAGCAGTATAACAAAGGCCCTGATCCGAGTATGACAAAGTTCTCTGATCGAGTATAACAAAACCCCTGGATCCAAAATATAACAAAGTCCCCTGATCCAGAGAATAACAAGTCCCCTGATCGAGTATAACAAAGGCCCTGATAAAGAAATTATAACAAGGCCCATGCTCAGAAATTACAAAAGATCCTCATCGAATATAACAAAGTCCCTGATCCAGATAACAAAAGTCCCTAATCCAGGTAGAACAAAGTCCCCTCATCGAGTATAACAAAAAGGCCCCCCATCAGGTGTAACAAAGTCCCATGATCGAGTATAACAAAGTCCCTAATCGGAATATAAAGAAAGTCCCTGATTAAGGTATAACAAAGTTCTGATCGAGAGTATAACAAAGCCCCTGATCAAGGTATAACAAAGCCCTGATCAGATATAACAAAGTCCCTGATCGAGTATAACAAAGTCCCTGATCGAGTATAACAAAGCCCCTGATCCAAGTATAACAAAAGTCCCTGATGAAAGGTATAACAAAAGTCCCTGGTCGAGTATAACAAGTCCCCTGATCAAGAGTATAACAAAGGCCCTGATCGAGTATAACAAAAGTTCCCTGATCAGGTATAAAAAGCCCCTCATCGAAGTATATGAGAATAGCAAGTCCCTGATCCAAAAATCTCCTGGCCCCCTGATCAGAGTATAACACAGGCCCTGATCCCGGAGTAAAACAAAGTCCCTCATCCAGATAATCAAGTATAAGAAAGTCTGATCGAGTATAACAAAGGCCCTCATTGAGTATAACAAAGTCCATTGGTCAAGTATAAAAATGTCCCCTGGTCGAGTATAACAAAGTCCCCTTATCAACAAAGGCTCCTCATCGAGTATAACAAAGTAAATTGGTCAGAAGTATAAAAATCCCTTGAGTATAACAAAGTCCCTGATCGAGAATAACAAAGTCCCTTGATCAGTATAAAAACCCCCTGGACGAATATAACAAAAGTCCTCATCGAGTATAATAAAGTCCCTGATCGAGTATAACAAAGTCCCTGGTCCAATATGACAAAAGACCTGATCGGGTATAACATATCCCTCATCGAGTATAACAACGTCTCCTGGCGCAGTATAACAAAAGTCCCCAGATCGAGCATAACAAAGTCCCTGATCGATTATAACAAGTTCTCTGGTCAAGTAACAAAAGGGCCCTCATTGAGTAAGACAAAATCCCTTGACCGAGATATAACAAAGTCTCCTGATCCTAGTATAACAAAGCCCACTGGACGAGCATAACAAAGACCCTGAACCGAGTATAACGAGTCTAATCGGGTATAACATATCCCTGATCGAGTATAACAAAGTCCCTGGTGGAGTATAACAAAAAGTCCCTGGTCGAGTATAACAAAGTCCTCTGATCGGTATAACAATGTCCCCTAATCAAGTATAACAAAGTTCCTGATCGAATATAACATATCCTGATCGAATATACCAAAGTCCTCTGCTCGAGTATAACAAAGTCCTGGTCCATTATAACAAAGCCCCTCATCGACTATAACAAAGGCCCTAATCGAGTATAACAAAGTCCCTGATTGAGTTTAACAAAGTCCCTGATCGAGTATGCACAGTCCTCTGGTTGAGTATAACAACGTCCCTGATCGAGTATAAAAGTCCCTGATCGCATATAACAAAGTCCCTGGTCGAGTATAACAAAGGCCCTCATTGAGTATAACAAGTCCATTGGTCAAGTATAAAAAGTCCCTGATCGAGTATAACAAAGTCCCTGGTCGAGTATAACAAGTTCCTTGTCGAGTATAACAAACTCCCCTGGTCGAGTATAGCAAAGTCCCTGATCGAGTATAACAAAGCCTCCTCATCGAGGTATAACAAGAGTCCCTGATTGAGTATAACACAGCCCCTGCTCGACTAGAAGAAAGTCCCTGATCGAGTATAACAATCTGATCGAGTATAACAAAAGGCTCCTGATCGAGGTCAAAAGGCCCCTCATCGAGTATAACAAAGTCCCCTGGTCGGTATAGCAAAGTCCCTGGTCGAGTATAACAAAGCCCCCTCATCGAGTATAACAAAAAGGCCCTCATCGAGTATAACAAAGTCCCTGATTGAGTATAAACCAAAGTCCCTGATCGAGTATAACAAGTCCTCTGGTTGAGTATAACAAAGTCACCTGATCAGTATAAAAAGTCCCCTGATCGTGTATAACAAAAGTCCCCTGGTCGTGTATAATAAGTCCCTCATCGAGTATAACAAAGGCCCTCATTGAAGTAAACAAAGTCCATTGGTCAATTATAAAAGTCCCTGGTCGAGTATAACAAAGTCCCCATATCGAGTATTATAACAAAGGCTCCTCATCGAGTATAACCAAGGTCCATTGGTCCAAGTATAAAAAGTCCTTGTCAGGTATAACAAAGTCCCTGATCGAGTATAACAAAGTCCTGATCGAGTATAACAAAGCCCCTGTACGGAGTATAACAAGAGTCCCCTGATCGGAGTATAACAAAGTTCCGATCAAGTATAACAAAGTCCCTCGTCCAGTATAACAAAGTCCTGATCGGTATAACATAGCCCTGATCGGTATAACAACGTCTCCTGGCTCAGTATAACAAACTCCCCAGATCGAGCATAACAAAGTCCCTGATCGATTACAACAAAAGTCCCCTGGTCGAGTATAACAAAGTCCACTAATCGAGTATAACCAAGTCCTCAGATCCTAAATAACAAACCCACTAGACGAGTATAACAAGTCCCTGAACCGAGTTTAACAAAGTCCCTGATCAAGTATAACATATATCCTGATCGAGTATAACAAAGTCCCTGGTGGAGTATAACAAAGTCCCTGGTCGAGTATAACAAGTTTTCTAATAGTATAACAAGGCCCCTGGTCAGTATAAAGGCCCCTGGTCGAGGTATAACAAAGGCCCTCATCGAGTATAACAAAGTCCATTGGTCAAGTATAAATAAGTCCCTGGTCGAGGTATAACAAAGTTCCTGATCGAGTATAACAAACTCCCTGGTCGAGTATAGCAAAGTCCCCTGATCGAGTATAACAAAGCCTCCTCATCGAGTATAACAAAGTCCCCTGATCAGCCCTGATCAGGTATATAAAGCCCCCTGCTCCAAATATAACGAAGTCCTGATCCCAACAAAGGCCCTGATCGAGTCTAAGAAGGCCTAATCCAGTATAAAAAAGTCCCGATCTAGTATCACAAAGGCGCCTCGCCAGTATAACAAGAACCCTGATTAGGTATAGCGAAAGCCGCCCTAATCGAGTATAACAAAGTCCCTGGTCGAGTATAACCGTCCTGTTCGAGTCTAACAAAGTCCCTTATCGATTATAACAAATTCCTTATAAAGTGCAACAAAGTCCCTTATCGAGTATAACAAAGTCCGCTGATCAGTATAAAAATGTCCCCCTAGCCCAGTATAACAAAGTCCCCATATCGAGGCATAACAAAATTCCCTGATCGATTATATAAGAATCCTGGTCGAGTATAACAAAGCCCTTGGACAGAGTATAAACAAGTCCCTGATCGAGGTATAACAAAGTCCCGTGATCGAGTATAACAAGTCCCTGATCGAATATAACAAAGCCCCCTGGACAGGTATAACACAGTCCCTGATCGAATATACAAAAGTCCCTAATCGGAAGGTATATAACAAAAGTCCCTGATCGAGGTATAACATATCCCTCTTCAGGTACAAGCAAAGTCTCTGGCCCACTATAAACAAAGAAGCCCAGATCCAGGCATAACAAAAGGTCCCTGATCAGTTATAACATGATCCCGGACCGAGGATAGCAAAGAGGCCTCTGGTCGAGTATAACAAGATCCCCTGGTCGAGTATTACAAAGTCCCCTGATCGAGAGCAACTTGAGGTTCCTGGTATTATAACAAGACCCTGATCGAGTATAACATATCCCTGATCGGGTATAACAAAGTATTCCTGGCCCAGTATAACAAAGTCCCTGATTGAGTATAACAAAGCCCCCTGGACAGAGTATAACAGAATCCCCCGGACCGGTATAACAAAGGCCTCTGGTAGAGAGTATATAAAAGTCCCTGGTCGAGAATATGAGAGTCCCCTTGTCTCAGTATAGCAAAGCCCCTGGACAGAGTATAACAAAAGTCCCTGATCTCGGTATAACAAAAGTCCCTGATCGAGTATAACAAAAGTCCCTCGTCCAGTTAAACAAAGTCCCCAGTCGAGTATAACATATCCCTGATCGAGTATAACAACGTCTCCTGGCCCAGCTCCAGTATAAGAGTCCCCAGATCGAGGCATATGAAATCCCTGATCGATTACAGCAAAGTCTCATGGCCCCACAGTATAACAAAGCCCCAAATCCAGGCATAACAAGAGTCCCTGATCGATTATAACGCAAATCCCGGACCGAGAAAAGCAAAGGCCTCTGGTGCAGAGTATAACAAAGTCCCTGATCCCGGGTATAACAAAGTCCCTGATCGATTAAAACAAAGTCCCCTGGTCGGAAGGTATATGCAAAGGGTCCTGATCGAGAGTAAGACCAAGTCCCTGATCGAGTATGTAAAGTCCTGACCGAGTATAACAAAGTTCTCTGCTCGAGTATAACAAAGGCACCCTCATTGAGTAGACAAAAGTCCTTTGATCGAGGTATAACAAAGTCCCCTGATCCCCTAGTATAACAAAGCCCACTGGACGGGCATAACAAAGACCCTAGACCGGTACTAGCAAAGGTCTAATCGAGTATAACATATCCCTGATCCGAGTATAACAAAGTCCCTGGTGGAGTATAACAAAGTCCCCTGGTCGAGTATAACAAGAATCCTCTGATCGAGTATAACAATGTCCCCTAATCCAAAAGTATAACAAGTTCCCTGATCAGATATAACATATCCCTGATCGAATATACCAAAATCCTCTGCTCCGAGTATAACAAAGTCCCTGGTCCGAGGTACTCAGCAGAAGCCCCCTCATCGAGTATAACAAGGCCCTAATCCAGGTATAACCGAGTCCCTGATTGAGTTTAACAAAGATCCCTGATCGAGTATAACAAAAGTCCTCTGGTTGAGCACATAACAACATCCCTGATCGAGTATAAAAAGTCCCCTGATCTCATATAACAACAAAGTCCCTGGTCGAGTATAACAAAGTCCCTGATCGAGTATAACAAAAGGCCCTCATTGAGTATAACAAAGTCCATTGGTGTCAAGTATAAAAAAGTCCCTGATCGGTTTAACAAAAGTCCCCTGATCAAAAATTTAACAAAAGTCCTCTGGTCTAAAGGTATAAAAAAGTCCCCTGATGGAGTATAAAAAAGTCCCTGCTTGAGTATAATATGGTCCCAGATCCAGAGTATATAAAAAGGCCCTCTCGAGTATAACAAAGTCCATTGGTCAAGTATAAAAGTCCCTGGTCAGGTATAACAAATTCCCTGATCAGGTATAACAAATTTCCTGATCTTGTATAACAAGGCCCCCAGATCGAGTATAACAAAGGCCCTCATCGGAGTATAACAAATCCACTGATCGAGTATAACAAAGCCGCCTAATCGAGTATAACAAAGTCCCTTATCAGTATAACAAATTCCTTATCGAGTATAACAAAGTTCATTGATCGTATAATAAGGCCCCTGGTCGAGTATATCAAAGTCCCCTGATCGAGTATAACAAAAGTCCTTGATCGAGTATAACAAAGTCCTGGTGGAGTATAACAAAAGTTTTCTAATCGAGTATAACAAAGGCCCTGGTCGAGTATAACAAAGTCTCCTGATCGAGTATAAAAAGCCCCCTCATCGAGTATAACAAAGGCCCCTCATCGAGTATAACAAGTCCCCTGATCGAGTATAACAAAGTCCTCTGGTTGAGTATAACAAAGTCCCTGATCGAGTATAACAATGTCCCATGATCGCGTATAACAAAGTCCTGGTCGAGTATAAGAAAGTCCCCTGATCGAGTATAACAAAAGGCCCTCATTAAGTATAACAAAGTCCATTGGTCAAGTATAAAAAGTCCCTGGTCGGTATAACAAAGTCCCCAGATCGAGTATAACAAAGGGCCCTCGTCGAGTATAACAAAGTCCATTGGTCAAGTATAAAAAAGTCCCTGATCGAGTATAACAAAGTCCTGATCGAGTATAACAAAGTCCCTGATCGGAGTATAACAAAGCCCCTCGACGAGTATAACAAAGTCCTGATCGAGTATAACAAAGTCCCTGACCGAGTATAACAAAGTCCCTGGTCCAATATAACAAACCTGATCGGTATAACATTTCCCCTGATGAATTAACAAGTCTCCTGGCCCAGTATAACAAAGTCTCTTGATCCGAGTATAACAAAAGCCCCCTGGATGAGTATAACAAGTCCCAGACTGGTATAACAAAAGGCCTCCTGGTCGAGTATAACAAGTTCCCCTGGTCGAGAATATAAAGTCCCTGATCTAAGTATAAAGCCCCTGGACGAGTACCTTAAGGATCCCTCATCGAGTATAACAAGTCCCTGATCGAGTATAACAAAGTCTGGTCAGTATAGCAAAGTCCATGATCGAGGTATAACATATCCCTAATCGAAATTTATAACAACGTCTCCTGGATCAGTATAACAAAGTCCCCAGATCGAGCATAACAAGGGTCCTTATCGATTACAACAAGTCCCTGGTCAGGTAACCAAGGAATCCCCTGATCAGAGTATAACAAAGTCCCCAGATCCTAATATAACAAATCCACTAGATGAACAACAAGTCCTAAACAGAGTATAACAAAAATTCCCTGATCGAGTATAACATATCCCTGATCGAGAATAACAAAGTCCTGGTTGAGTATAACAAAATGCCCTGGTCAGGTATAGCTAAAGTCCATTTGTCAAGTAAAATGCATTTTCAGTAGTCTGGGTATTACAAAAGTCCCTGATCGAGAATAACAAGTCCTGGTCCAATATATCCGAAGACCTGATCTGAGTATAACATGTCCTGATCGAGTATAACCAAATTCTCTGGCCAGTATAACAAAGTCCCTGATCTTGAGTATAATAGAAGCCCCTGGAAGAAGTATAACAAGACCCCGGACCGAGTATAACCAAAAGGTCACTGGTCGAGTATAACCAAGTCCCCTGGTCGAGAATAACAAAAGTCCCTGATCGGTATAAACAGGAGCCCCTGGACAGGTATAACAAGAATCCCCTGATCGGGAAGTATAACAAGGGCCAGATCAGGTATAACAAAAAGGCCCTCATCCCGAGTATAACAAATCCACTGATCGAGTATAACAAAGCCGCCTAATCTGAGTATAACAAAAGTCCCTTATCAGTATAACAAATTCCCCTTATCGAGTATAACAAAGGTCATTGATCGTATAATAAGGCCCCTGGTCGAGTATATCAAGAATCCCCTGATCGAGTATAATAAAGTCCTTGATCGAGTAACAAATCCTGGTGGAGTATAACAAAAGTTTTCTAATCGAGGTATAACAAAGGCCCTGGTCGAGTATAACAAAGTCTCCTGATCGGTATATAAAGCCCCCTCATCGAGGTATAACAAAAGGCCCCTCATCGAGTATAACAAGTCCCTGATCGAGTATAACAAAGTCCTCTGGTTGAGTATAACAAAGTCCCTGATCGGAGTATAACAATGTCCCATGATCGCGTATAACAAAGTCCTGGTCGAGTATAAGAAAAGTCCCCTGATCGAGTATAACAAAAGGCCCCTCATTAGGTATAACAAAGTCCATTGGTCCAAGTATAAAAAAAGAATCCCTGGTCGGTATAACAAAAGTCCCCAGATCCCGAGAGTATAACAAAAGGCCCTCGTCGAGTATAACAAGAATCCATTGGTCAAGTATAAAAAAGTCCCCTGATCGAGTATAACAAAGTCCTGATCGAGTATAACAAAGTCCCCTGATCCGGAGTATAACAAAGCCCCTCGACAGGTATAGCAAAGTCCTGATCGAGTATAACAAAGTCCTGACCGAGAGTATAACAAAGTCCCTGGTCCCAATATAACAAGGCCACGATCAATTATAACATTTCCCCTGATCCGAGTGTAACAGAGTCTCTATTTATTATAACAAAGTCTCTTGATCGAGGTATAACAGCCCTGGATGAGTAACAAAGTCCCAGACTGAGTATAACAAAGGCCTCCTGGTACGAGTATAACAAAAGTCCCCTGGTCGAGAAATAACAAGAGATACTAGTCTAAGTATATAAGAAAAGCCCTGGACGAGTAACAAAGTCCGTCATCTGAAGTATAACAAAGTCCCCTGATGCGGTATAACAAAGTCCCTGGTCCAGTATAACAAAGTCCATGATCGGTATAACATATCCCTATTCAGGTATAACAACGTCTCCTGGATCAATGCAACAAAGAATCCCCAGATCGGAAGCATAACAAAGATCCTTTTCGATTACAACAAGTCCTGATTAAAATTAACAGGGTCCCCTGATCGAGTATAACAAAGTCCCCAGATCCTAATATAATAAATCCACTAGATAGGTATAGCAAGTCCCTGAAACAGGTATAACAAAGTCCCTGATCGAGTATAACATATCCCTGATCGAGAATAACAAAGTCCCTGATTTGAGTATAACAAAGTCCCTGGTCGAGTATAACAAAGTCCATTTTGCAGTAAAAAGTAAAAATAAGTACCCTGGTCGAGTGTTACAAAGTCCCCTGATCGAGAATAACCATGATCCTGGTCCAATATAACAAAGACCTGATGGGGTATAACCATGTCCCTGATCAGGTATAACAAATTCTCCTGTTGGTATAACAAAGTCCCTGATAAAGGTATAACAAAAGCCCCTGGTTGAGTATAACAAAGACCCCCGGACAGTATAACAAAAGGTCACTGATTAGAGTATAACAAGAATACAGTAAATAACAAAAGTCCCCTGATCGAGGTATAACAAAGCCCTAGACAGGTATAACAAAAGTCCCCTGATCAAAACAAAGACCCAGATCAGGTATAACAAAGTCCCATGGTCCAATATAACAAAGTCCCCTGAGTCATTATAACATATCTGTTCCGGTATAACAACGTCTCCTGGCTCAGTAACAAAGTCCCCATATCGACCTCAATAAGGTCCCCTAATCGTTACAACAAAGTCTCCTTGTCGGGTTTAACGAGATACGATCAGGTATAACAAAGAGTCCCCAGATCCTAATATAACCAAAAGTCCATTAGAAGAGTTATAAGAAGTCCTGAACCGGGTTTAACAAGTCCCTAGTCGGAAACAACATATCCCCTGATCGAGTATAAAGTCCTGGTGGAGTATAACAAAAAGTCCCTGGTCGAGTATAACAAAGTTTTTCTAATCGAGTATAACAAAGTTCCTGGTCGGTATAACAAAGGCCCCTCATCGGAGTATAACAAGGATCCATTGGTCCGTACTTAAAATAGAGTCCCCTGGTCGAGTATAACAAAAGTCCTGATCGAGTATAACAAAAGTCCCCTGGTCGAGTATGGCGTCCCTGATAAAATTATAAAAGCTGCCGCCATAAAAGGTATAACAAAGTCCCTGATCGAATATAACAAGGCCCTAGTCAGGTCTAAAGATGGCCCCTGTCAGGTATACTTGGTATGATCTAGTATAACAAAGGCGCCTCATCGAGTATAACAAGGTCACAGTTGAGTATAACAAAAGCCGCCTAATCGAAATCCATAACAAAGTCCCATGATTTGAGTATAACAAAGTCCCCTGTTGAGTCCTAACGAAGTCCCCTTATCGAGTATGACAAATTCCCCTTATCGAGTACAACAAAGTCCCCATATCGAGCATAACAAAGTCCCTGATCGGTATATAACAAGAATCCCTGGTCTAAAATTATAACAAAAGCCCTGAGGACAGTATATGAAGTCCCTGATTGAGTATAACAAAAGTCCCTGATCCAAGAGTATAACCGTCCTAGTCGATACAAACCAGAAACCCCTGGACAGAGTATAACACAGTCCTGATCGAGTATAACAAAGTCCCTAATCAGTATAACAGAGTCCCCTGATCCAGGTATACCATATCCTCATCAGGTATAACAAGATCTCTTGGCCTAGTATAACAAAGCCCCAGATCGTGCATAAACAAAAGTCCCTGATCGATTATAACATAGTCCCGGACGAGGATAACAAAGGCCTCTGATTAAATTATAACAAAAGTCCCTGGTCGAGAATAACAAGTCCCGTGATACTGATAACAAGTCCCTGACCGAGTATAAAAAGTCCCTGGTCCAGTATATACGTCCTGATCAGTATAACAAGGTCCCCTGATTAAAGGTATAACAAAGTCCCCTGGTCGAGTATAAGAAAGCCCCCCTCATCGAGTATAACGGGGACTAATCAGAGTATAACAAAGGCCCTGATTGGTATAACAAAGTCCCCTGATCCGTGACAAAGTCCTCTGGTTGAGTATAACAAAGTCCCTGATCGAGTATAAAAAAAGTCCCCTGATCGCATATATTAAAGTCCCTGGTCCGAGTATAACAAGGTCCCTGATCGAGTATAAAGGCTTTCCGTGGTATAACAAAGTCCATTGGTCAAGTATAAGCCCTGGTCTGAGTAACAAAGTCCCCTGATCGAGTATAACAAAGTCCTCTGCTTGAGTATAAAAAGTCCTAATAAGGTATAACAAAGTCCCCCTGCTCGAGTATAACAAAGTCGCCAGTCAAAGGCATAACAAGGCCCTCTCAAGAGTATAAACAAAAGTCATTTGGTCCAAAAAGTATAAGTCCCCTGGTCGAGTATAACAAAGTCTGATCGAGTATAACAAGGCCCTGGTCGAGTATAGCATAGTCTGGTCCGAGTATAACCGGCCTCTCATCGAGGTATAAGAAAGTCCCTGGTCGAGTATAGCAAAGTCCCCTGCTCAAGTATAAGTAAGTCCCCTGATCGAGTATAACAAAGTCCCCTGATCGAGTATAACAAAGGCCCCTGATCGAGTCTAACAAAGGCCCCTCATCGAGTATAACAAAGTACCCTGATCTAGTATAACAAAGGCCCCTAATCGAGTGTAAAAAAAGGCCCCTCATCGATTTAACAAAGTTCCCTCATCGAGTATAACAAAGCCGCCTAATCGAGTATAACAAAGTCTCCTGCTCGAGTATAACAAAGTCCCCTGTTCGAGTATAACAAAGTCCGGTGATCCTGTATAACAAAGGCCCCTGGTCGAGTATAACAAAGTCCCCTCATCGAGTATAACAGAAGTCCCTTGATCGAGTATACCAAAGTCCCCTGGTCGAATATAACAAAGTTTTCTAATCGCGAATAACAAAGGCCCCTGGGCGATTATAACAAAGTCCCTGGTCTAGTATAACAAAGTCCCCTGATCGAGTATAACATATCCCCTGACCGAGTATAACAAAGTCCTCTTGTCGAGTATAACAAAGTCCCCTGATCGAGTATAACAAAGTCCCCTGGTCGAGTATAACAAAGTCCCCTGGTCGAGTATAACAAAGCCCCCTCATCGAGTATAACAAAGGCCCCTCATCGAGTCATCGAGTATAACATAGTCCTCTGGTTGAGTATAACAAAGTCTCCTGATCAGTATAAAAAAGTCCCCTGATCGTGTATAACAAAGTCCCCTGGTCAAGTATAAGAAAGTCCCCTGATCGAGTATAACAAAGGCCCCTCATTGAGTATAACAAAGTCCATTGGTCAAGTATAAAAAAGTCCCCTGGTCGAGTATAACAAAGTCCCCATATCGAGTATAACAAAGGCTCCTCATCGAGTATAACAAAGCCCCCTGGACGAATATAACAAAGTCCCCTCATCGAGTATAATAAAGTCCCTGATCGAGTATAACAAAGTCCCCTGGTCCAATATAACAAATACCCTGATCGAGTATAACATATCCCCTCATCGAGTATAACAACGTCTCCTGGCGCAGTATAACAAAGTCCCCAGATCGAGCATAACAAAGTCCCCTGATCGATTATAACAAAGTCCCCTGGTCGAGTATAACAAAGGGCCCTCATTGAGTAAGACAAAGTCCTTTGATCGAGTATAACAAAGTCCCCTGATCCGAGTATAACAAAGCCCACTGGACGAGTATAACAAAGACCCCTGAACCGAGTATAACAAAGTCCCCTGATGGAGTATAACATATCCCCTGATCGAGTATAACAAATTCCCTGGTGGAGTATAACAAAGTCCCCTGGTCGAGTATAACAAAGTTTTCTAATCGAGTACAACAAAGGCCCCTGGTCGGGTATAACAAAGGCCCCTCATGGATTATAACAAAGTCCATTGATCAAGTATAAATAAGTCCCCTGGTCGAGTATAACAAAGGGCCCTCATTGAGTAAGACAAAGTCCTTTGATCGAGTATAACAAAGTCCCCTAATCCTAGTATAACAAAGCCCACTAGACGAGTATAACAAAGACCCCTGAACCGAGTATAGCAAAGTCCCCTGATCGAGTATAACAAAGCCTCCTGGTCCAGTAAAACAAAGTCCCCTGATCGAGTATAACAAAATCCCCTGATCGAGGATAACCAAAACCCCTCATCGAGTATAACAAAGTCCCATGATTGAGTATAACAAAGTCCCCTGATCGAGTATAACAAAGTCCTCTGGTTGAGTATAACAAAGTCCCCTGATCGAGTATAACATATCCCCTGATCGCGTATAACAAAATTCCCCTGATCGAGTATGAAAAAGTCCCTGATTTATTTTAAAAAAGTCCCCTGGTTGAGTATAACAAAGTTCCCTGATCGAATATAACAAAGTCCCCTGGTCGAGTATAACAAAGCCCCCTCATCGAGTATAACAAAGGCCCCTAATCGAGTATAACAAAGTCTACTGATCGAGTATAACATATCCTCTGATCGAGTAAAACAAAGTCCTCTGGTCAAGTATATAGAAGTCCCCTGATCGAGTATAACATATCCCCTGATCGAGTATAATAAAGAATCCAGGCCCAGTATAACAAATTCCCCAGATCGAGCATAACAAAGTCCCCTGATCGATTATATCAAAGTCACCCAGACCGAGTATAACAAAGGCCTCTGGTCGAGTATAACAAAGTCCCCTTGTCGAGAATAACAAAGTCTGCTGATCGTAATATAACAAAGCCCCCTGGACGAGTATAACAAAGTCCCCTGGTCCAGTATAACAAAGTCCCCTGATCGAGTATAACATATCCCCTGATCGAGTATAACAACGTTTCCTGACCCACTATAAGAAAGTCCCTAGATCGAGCATAACAAAGCCCCCTGGACGAGTATAACAAAGTCCCCTGATCGAGTATAACAAAGTCTCCTGGTCCAGTATAACAAAGTCCCTTGATCGAGTATAACATATCCCCTCATCAAGGATAACAACGTCTCCTGGCGCAGTATAACAAAGTCCCCAGATGGAGCATAAATCAAGTATAACAAAGTCCCCTGATCGAGTATAACATATCCCCTGATCGAATATACCAAAGTCGTCTGCTCGAGTATAAGAAAGTCCCCTGATCGAGTATAACAAAGGCCCCTCATCGAGTATAACAAAGTCCATTGGTCAAGTATAAAAAAGTCCCCTGGTCGAGTATAACAAAGTCCCCTGATCGAGTATAACAAAGTCCCCTGGTCGAGTATAGCAAAATCCCCTGATCGAGTATAACAAAGCCTCCTCATCGAGTATAACAAAGTCCCCTGATCAAGTTTAACACAGCCCCCCGCTCGAGTATAAGAAAGTCCCCTGATCAAGTATAACAAAGTCCCCTGATCGAGTATAACAAAGGCCCCTCATCGAGTCTAAAAAAGGCCCCTCATCGAGTATAACAAAAGCCCCTGATCTAGTATAACACAGGCCCCTGATCGAGTATAACAAAGGCCCTTCATCGAGAATAACAAAGTTCCCTGATCGAGTATAACAAAGCCGCCTAATCGAGTATAACAAAGTCCCCTGGTCGAGTATAACTTAGTCCCCTGTTTGAGTCTAACAAAATCCGGTGATCGAGTATAACAAAGGCCCCTGGTCGAGTATAACAAAGTCCCCTGATCAAGTATAACAAAGCCCCCTGGACGAGTATAACAAAGTCCCCTGATCGAGTATAACAAAGTCCCTGATCGAGTATAACAAATTCCCCTGATCGATTATAACAAAGTCCCCTGGTCGAGTATAACAAAGTCCATTGGTCAAGAATAAAAAAGTCCCCTAGTCGAGTATAACAAAGTCCCCTCATCGAGTATTACAAAGTCCATTGGTCAAGTATAAAAAAGTCCCCTTGTCGAGTATAACAAAGTCCTTGATCGAGTATAACAAAGTCCCCTCATCGAGTATAACAAAGCCCCCTGGACGAGTATAACAAAGTCCCCTGATCGAGTATAACAAAGTCCCTGATCGAGTATAATAAAGTCCCCTGGTCCAATATAACAAAGACCCTGATCGAGTATAACATATCCCCTCATCGAATATAACAACGTCTCCTGGCGCAGTGTAACAAAGTCCGCAGATCGAGCATAACAAAGTCCCCTGATCGATTATAACAAAGTCCCCTGGTCGAGTATAACAAAGGGCCCTCATCGAGTAAGACAAAGTCCCTTGATCGAGTATTACAAAGTCCCCTGATCCTAGTATAACAAAGCCCACTGGACGAGTATAACAAAGAACCCTGAACCGAGTATAACAAAGTCCCCTGATCTAGGATAACAAAGGCCCCTGATCGAGTATTAGAAAGGCCCCTCATAGAGTATAACAAAGTCACCTAATCGAGTATAACAAAGTCCTCTTATCGAGAATTACAAAGACTCCTTATCGAGTATAACAAAGTCCGGTGATCGAGTATAACAAAGGCCCCTGGTCGAGTATAAAAAAGTCCCCAGATCGAGTACAACAAAAGTCCCCTGATCCTAATATGCGCAACAGCTTTCTCCACTCAGGAAGAGTATGGGGCGAAAGTCCCCTGAAATCCGAGTTTTACCAAAGTCCCTGATCGAGTATAAATATATCCCCTGATCGAGTATAACAAAGTCCCTGTATATAACAAAGTCCCTGGTCGAGAGCAATAACAAAGTTTTCTAATCGAGTATAACAGTGACCCTGGTCGAGTATAACAAAGGCCCTCATCGTGTATAACAAAAGTCCATATCAAGTATAGCCAGTCCCGTTCGATATACTAAAAGCTCCCCAATCATACGCAAAAAGTCCCTGTTCGAGTATGGCAAAGTCCCCTTGATCGAGCAAAGCTCTCCTCTATCGAGTATAACAATGTCCCCTGATCAGTATAAACAAAGCCCCTCCTCGAGTATAACAAAGGCTCTGATCGAGAGTGCCCCCTGATCGAGCTCCAAAGAAGGCCTCAACGAGTATATAAACAAAGTCCCCGATCTAGTATACCAAAGGCGCTCTCATCGAGTATAACAAAGTCCCTAATTGAGTGCATAACAAAGCCGCCTAATCGAGTATAATAAAGTCCCCATGGTCTAGTATAACAAAGTCCCTGTTCGAGTCTAACAAAGTCCCTTATCGAGTATGACAAATTCCCTTATCGAGCGCCAACAAAGTCCGCTGATCGGAGTATAAAAATGTCCTCGCCTCAGTATATAACAAAGTCCCTCTATCGAGCATAGCAAAGTCCCCTGATCGATTACAACAAAGTCCCTGGTCGAGTATAACAAAGCTCCCTACTCTAAGTATAACAAAGTCTCGACTATATAAATGCAAAGTGCGCCCTATCGAGTATAAATGTCCCCTAATTCGAGTACAACAAAGCCGCTCAACCTATATATCATCAAAGTCCCATGGTCTAGTGTAACAAAAGTCCCCTGTTCGAGTCTAACAAAGTCCCTTTTTATCGAGTATGATGCCAAATTCCCTTATCGAAAGTACAACAAAGTCCGCTGATCTATATAAAAATATCCCCTGGCCCAGTATAACAAAGTCCCCTGGTCGAGTATAACAAAGCTCCCTGGACGAGTATAACAAAGTCCCCTGATCGAGTATAACAAAAGTCCCCTCATCGAGTATAACAAAGTCCCCTGATCGATTACAACAAAGCCCCCTGGACGAGTATAACACAGTCCCCTGTTCGAGTATAACAAAGTCCCTAATCGAGTATAACAAAGTCCCCTGATCGAGTATAACATATCCCCTCATCGAGTATAACAAAGTTTCCTGGCCCAGTATAACAAATCCCCAGATCGTGCATAACAAAGTCCCCTGATCGATTATAACATAGTCCCGGACCGAGGATAACAAAGGCCTCTGGTCGAGTATAACAAAGTCCCCTGGTCGAGAATAACAAAGTCCCCTGATACTAGTATAACAAAGTCCCCTGACCGAGTATAAAAAAGTCCTCTGGCCCAGTATAACAAAGTCCCCTGATCGAGTATAACAAAGTCCCCTGATCGATTAAAACAAAGTCCCCTTGTCTAGTATAGCAAAGGGTCCTGATCGAGTAAGACAATTTCCCCTGATCGAGTATAATAAAGTCCCCTGACTGAGTATAACAAAGCAACCTGGACGTGTATAAAAAAGTCCCCTGACAGAGTATAACAAAGTTCTCTGCTCGAGTATAACAAAGTCCCCGGATCGAGTATAACAAAGTCCCCAGGTCGAGTATAACAAAGTCCCTTGATCGAGTATAACAAAAGCCCCTCATCGAGTATAGCAAAGTCCATTGGTCAAATATAGGAAAGTCCACTGATCGAGTATGACGAAGTCCGCTGATTAATTATAAAAAAGTCCCCTTGTCGAGTATAACAAAGTCCCCTGATCGAGTATAACAAAGTCCCCTGGTCGAGTATAAGAAAGCCCCCTCATCGAGTATAACAAAGGCCCCTAATCGAGTATAACAAAGGCCCCTGATTGAGTATAACAAAGTCCCCTGATCAAGTATTACAAAGTCCTCTGGTTGAGTATAACAAAGTCCCTGATCGAGTATAAAAAAGTCCCCTGATCGCATATATTTAAGTCCCCTAGTCGAGTATAACAAAGTCCCCTGATCGAGTATAACAAAGGCCCCTCATTGAGTATAACAAAGTCCATTGGTCAATTATAAAAAAGTCCCCTGGTCGAGTATAACAAAGTCCCATGATCGAGTATAACAAAGTCCTCTGCTTGAGTATAAAAAAGTCCCCTGATGGAGTATAACAAAGTCCCCTGCTCGAGTATAACAAAGTCGCCAGATCGAGTATAACAAAGGCCCCTCATCGAGTATAACAAAGTCCATTGGTCAAGTATAAAAAATCCCCTGGTCGAGTATAACAAAGTCCCCTGATCGAGTATAACAAAGACCCTTGGTCGAGTATAGCATAGTCCCCTGATCGAGTATAACAAAGCCTCCTCATCGAGTATAACAAAGACCCCTGATCGAGTATAACACAGCCCCCTACTCGAGCATAAGAAAGTCCCCTGATCGAGTATAACAAAGTCCCCTGATCGAGTATAACAAAGGCCCCTGATCGAGTCTAAAAAAGGCCCTTCATCGAGTATAACAAAGTCCCCTGATCTAGTACAACAAAGGCCCCTAATCGAGTATAACAAAGGCCCCTCATCGATTTAACAAAGTTCTCTCGTCGAGTATACCAAAGCCGCCTAATCGAGTATAACAAAGTCTCCTGGTCGAGTATAACAAAGTCCCCTGTTCGAGTATAACAAAGTCCGGTGATCCTGTATAACAAAGGCCCCTGGTCGAGTATAACAAAGTCCCCTCATCGAGTATAACAAAAGTCCCTTGATCGAGTATAACAAAGTTCCCTGGTCGAGTATAACAAAGTTTTCTAATCGAGTATAACAAAGGCCCCTGGGCGATTATAACAAAGTCCCCTGGTCGAGTATAACAAAGTCTCCTGATCGAGTATAACATATCCCCTGACCGAGTATAACAAAGTCCTCTTGTCGAGTATAACAAAGTCCCCTGATCGAGTATAACAAAGTCCCCTGGTCGAGTATAACAAAGTCCCCTGGTCGAGTATAACAAAGCCCCCTCATCGAATATAACAAAGGCCCCTCATCGAGTATAACAAAGTCCCTGATTGAGTATAACAAAGTCCCCTCATCGAGTATAACAAAGTCCTCTGGTTGAGTATAACAAAGTCCCTGATCGAGTATAAAAAAGTCCCCTGATCGTGTATAACAAAGTCCCCTGGTCAAGTATAAGAAAGTCCCCTGATCGAGTATAACAAAGGCCCCTCATTGAGTATAACAAAGTCCATTGGTCAAGTATAAAAAAGTCCCCTGGTCGAGTATAACAAAGTCCCCATATCGAGTATAACAAATGCTCCTCATCGAGTATAACAAAGTCCATTGGTCAAGTATAAAAAAGTCCCCTTGTCGAGTATAACAAAGTCCCTGATCGAGAATAACAAAGTCCCCTTATCGAGTATAACAAAGCCCCCTGGACGAATATAACAAAGTCCCCTCATCGAGTATAATAAAGTCCCTGATCGAGTATAACAAAGTCCCCTGGTCCAATATGACAAAGACCCTGATCGAGTATAACATATCCCTTCATCAAGTATAACAACGTCTCCTGGCGCAGTATAACAAAGTCCCCAGATCGAGCATAACAAAGTCCCCTGATCGATTATAACAAAGTCCCCTGGTCGAGTATAACAAAGGGCCCTCATTGAGTAAGACAAAGTCCCTTGATCGAGTATAACAAAGTCTCCTGATCCTAGTATAACAAAGCCCACTGGACGAGTATAACAAAGACCCCTGAACCGAGTATAACAAAGTCCCCTGATGGAGTATAACATATCCCCTGATCGAGTATAACAAAGTCCCTGGTGGAGCATAACAAAGTCCCCTGGTCGAGTATAACAAAGTTTTCTAATCGAGTACAACAAAGGCCCCTGGTCGAGTATAACAAAGGCCCCTCATGGAGCATAACAAAGTCCATTGATCAAGTATAAATAAGTCCCCTGGTCGAGTATAACAAAGTCCCCCGATCGAGTATAACAAAGTCCCCTGGTCGAGTATAGCAAAGTCCCCTAATCGAGTATAACAAAGCCTCCTCATCGACTATAACAAAGTCCCCTGATCGAGTATAACGAAGCCCCCTGCTCGAGTATAACAAGGTCTCCTGATCGAGTATAACAAGGTCCCCTGATCGAGTCTAAAAAAGGCCCCTAATCGAGTATAACAAAGTCCCCTGATCTAGTATAACAAAGGCGCCTCATCGAGTCTAACAAAGTCCCCTTATCGAGTATAACAAATTCCCCTTATCGAGTGCAACAAAGTCCCCTTATCGAGTATAACAAAGTCCCTGATCGAGTATAAAAAAGTCCCATGGTCCAGTATAACAAAGTCCGCTGATCGAGTGTAAAAAAGTCCCTTGGCCCAGTATAACAAAGTCCCCATATCGAGCATAACAAAGTCCCCTGATCGATTATAACAAGGTCCCCTGGTCGAGTATAACAAAGCCCCCTGGACGAGTATAACAAAGTCCCCTTATCGAGTATAACAAAATCGGGTGATCGAGTATAACAAAGGCCCCTGGTCGAGTATAACAAAGTCCCCTGATCGAGTATAACAAAAGTCCCCTGATCGAGTATAACAAAGTCCCCATATCGAGTATAACAAAGCCCCCTGGACGAGTATAACACAGTCCCCAGATGGAGTATAACAAAGTCCCTAATCGAGTATAACAAAGTCCCCTGATCGAGTATAACATATCCCCTCATCGAGTATAACAAAGTCTCCTGGCCCAGTATAACAAAGCCCCAGATCGAGCATAACAAAGTCCATTGGTCAAATATAGGAAAGTCCACTGATCGAGTATGACAAAGTCCCCTGATTAATTATAAAAAAGTCCCCTTGTCGAGTATAACAAAGTCCCCGGATCGAGTATAACAAAGTCCCCTGGTCGCTTATAACATAATCCCAGACGGAGGATAACAAAGGCCTCTGGTCGAGTATAACAAAGTCCCCTGGTCGAGAATAACAAAGTCCCCAGATACTAGTATAACAAAGTCCCCTGACCGAGTATAAATAAGTCCCCTGGCCCAGTATAACAGAGTCCCCTGATCGAGTATAACAAAGTCCCCTTATCAATTTAAACAAAGTCCCCTGGTCGAGTATAGCAAAGGGCCCTGATCGAGTAAGACAAAGCCCCCTATAACAAAGTCCCCTGACAGAGTATAACAAAGTCCTCTGCTCGAGTATAACAAAGTCCCCTGATCGAGTATAACAAAGTCCCCTGGTCGAGTATAACAAAGTCCCCTGATCGAGTATAACAAAAGCCCCTCATCGGTTATAGCAAAGTCCATTGGTCAAATATAGGAAAGTTCACTGATCGAGTATGACAAAGTCCCCTGATTAATTATAAAAAAGTCCCCTTGTCGAGTATATCAAAGTCCCCTGATCGATTATAACAAAGTCCCCTGGTCGAGTATAACAAAGGCCCCTGATTGAGTATAACAAAGTCCCCACATTGAGTATAACAAAGTCCATTGGTCAAGTATAAAAAAGTCCCCTGGTCGAGTATAACAAAGTCCCCTGATCGAGTATAACATAGTCCTCTGGTCGAGTATAAAAAAGTCCCCTGATGGAGTATAACAAAGTCCCCTGATACTAGTATAACAAAGTCCCCTGACCGAGTATAAAATAGTCCCCTGGTCCAGTATAACAAAGTCCCCTGATCGAGTATAACAAAGTCCCTTGATCGATTAAAACAAAGTCCCCTGGTCGAGTATAGCAAAGGGTCCGGATCGAGTAAGACAAAGTCCCCTGATCGAGTATAACAAAGTCGCCTGACCGAGTATAACAAAGCCCCCTGGACGAGTATAACAAAGTCCCCTGACAGAGTATAACAAAGTTCTCTGCTCGAGTATAACAAAGTCCCCGGATCGAGTATAACAAAGTCCCCTGGTCGAGAATAACAAAGTCCCTTGATCAAGTATAGCAAAAGCCCCTCATCGAGTATAGCAAAGTCCATTGGTCAAATATAGGAAAGTCCACTGATCGAGTATGACAAAGTCCCCTGATTAATTATAAAAAAGTCCCCTTGTCGAGTATAACAAAGTCCCCTGATCGAGTATAACAAAGTTCGCTGGTCGAGTATAAGAAAGCCCCCTCATCGAGTATAACAAAGGCCCCTAATCGAGTATAACAAAGGCCCCTGATTGAGTATAACAAAGTCCCCTGATCAAGTATAACAAAGTCCTCGGGTTGAGTATATCAAAGTCCCTGATCGAGTATAAAAAAGTCTCCTGATCGCATATATTAAAGTCCCCTGATCGAGTATAACAAAGGCCCCTCATTGAGTAAAACAAAGTCCATTGGTCAAGTATAAAAAAGTCCCCTGGTCGAGTATAACAAAGTCCCCTGATCGAGTATAACAAAGTCCTTTGAGTATAAAAAAGTCAAGTATAACAAAGTCCCCTGATCGAGTATAACAAAGTCCCCAGATCGAGTATAACAAAGGCCCTCATCAGTAGTAAGTATACAAAGTCAAAGTCCCTGGTCGAGTATAACAAAGACCCCTGGTCGAGTATAACACAGCCCCTGCTCGAGTATAAGAAAGTCCCTGATCGAGTATAACAAAGTCCCCTGATCGAGTATAACAAAGGCCCCTGATCGAGTCTAAAAAGGCCCTTTCATCGAGTATAACAAAGTCCCTGATCTAGTATAACAAAGGCCCCTAATCGAGTATAACAAAGGCCCCTCGTCGATTTAACAAAGTTCTCTCATCGAGTATAACAAAGCCGCCTAATCGAGTATAACAAAGTCACCTGGTCGAGTATAACAAAGTCCGGTGATCCTGTATAACAAAGGCCCCTGGTCGAGTATAACAAAGTCCCCTCATCGAGTATAACAAAAGTCCCTTGATCGAGTATAACAAAGTTCCCTGGTCGAGTATAACAAAGTTTTCTAATCGAGTATAACAAAGGCCCCTGGGCGATTATAACAAAGTCCCCTGGTCGGTATAACAAAGTCCCCTAATCGAGTATAACATATCCCCTGACCGAGTATAACAAAGTCCTCTTGTCGAGTATAACAAAGTCCCCTGATCGAGTATAACAAAGTCCCCTGGTCGAGTATAACAAAGTCCCCTGGTCGAGTATAACAAAGCCCCCTCATCGAATATAACAAAGGCCCCTCATCGAGTATAACAAAGTCCCTGATTGAGTATAACAAAGTCCCCTCATCGAGTATAACAAAGTTTTCTGGTTGAGTATAACAAAATCCCCTGATCGAGTATAAAAAAGTCCCCTGATCGTGTATAACAAAGTCCCCTGGTCAAGTATAAGAAAGTCCCCTGATCGAGTATAACAAAGGCCCATGGTCCAATATGACAAAGACCTGATCGGTATAACATATTCCCTCATCAAGTATAACAACGTCTCCTGGCGAGTATAACAAAGTCCCCAGATCGAGTATAACAAAGTCCCTGATCGATTATAACAAAGTCCCTGGTCGAGTATAAAAAGTCCTCACGAGTAAGACAAAGTCCTCGATCGAGTATAACAAAGTCCCCTGATCCAGTATAACAAAGCCTGACGAGTATAACAAAGACCCCTGAATCGAGTATAACAAAGTCCCCTGATGGAGTATAACATATCCTGATCGAGTATAACAAAGTCCCTGGTCGAGTATAACAAAGTCCCCTGGTCGAGTATAACAAAGTTTTAATCGAGTACAACAAAGGCCCCTGATCGAGTATAACAAAGGCCCTCATGAGCATAACAAAGTCCATTGATCAAGTATCAATAAGTCCCTGGTCGAGTATAACAAAGTCCCCTGATCGAGTATAACAAAGTCCCCTGGTCGACTATAACAAAGTCCCCTGATCGAGTATAACGAAGTCCCTGCTCGAGTATAACAAGGTCCCCTGATCGAGTATAACAAGGTCCCTGATCGAGTATAAAAAGGCCCCCTGATCGAGTCTAAAAGGCCCCTAATCGAGTAAAACAAAGTCCCCTGATCTAGTATAACAAAGGCGCCCCTATCGAGTATAACAAAGTCCCTTATCGAGTATAACAAATTTTATCGAGTGCAACAAAGTCCCTTATCGAGTATAACAAAGTCCCTGATCGAGTATAAAAAGTCCCATGGTCCAGTATAACAAAGTCCGCTGATCGAGTGTAAAAAGTCCTTTGGCCCAGTATAACAAAGTCCCCATATCGAGCATAACAAAGTCCCCTGATCGATTATAACAAGGTCCCCTGGTCGAGTATAACAAGCCCCTGGACGAATATAACAAAGTCCCCTTATCGAGTATACCAAAATCGGGTGATCGAGTATGTAAAGGCCCCTGGTCGAGTATAACAAAGTCCCTGATCGAGTATAACAAAAGTCCCCTGATCGAGTATTTACAAAGTCCCCATATCGAGTATAACAAAGCCCCTGGACGAGTATAACACAGTCCCCAGATCGGGTATAACAAAGTCCCTAATCGAGTATAACAAAGTCCCCTGATCGAGGTATAAATATATCTCCTCATCGTAGGTAACAAAGTTCCCTGGCCCAGTATAACAAAGCCCCAGATCGAGCATAACAAAGTCCATTGGTCAAATATAGGAAAGTCCACTGATCGAGTATGACAAAGTCCCCTGATTAAATATAAAAGTCCCCTTGTCGAGTATAAAAGTCCCCCTGATCGAGTATAACAAAGTCCCCTGGTCGAGTATAAAGAAAGCCCTCATCGAGTATAACAAAGGCCCCTGATTGAGTATAACAAAACCTTGATCAAGTATAACAAAGTCCTCTGGTTGAGTATATCAAAGTCCCTGATCGAGTATAAAAGTCCCCTGATCGCATATATTAAAAGTCCCCTGAATGAGAATAGTGTCTTTTTCTATTAGATAACAAAAGTCATTGGTCAGAGTATAAAAGTCCCTGGTCGAGTATAACAAAGTCCCCTGATCGAGTATAACAAAGTCCTCTGCTTGAGTATAAAAAAGTCCCCTGATGGAGTATAACAAAGTCCCCTGCTCGAGTATAACAAAGTCGCCAGATCGAGCATAACAAAGGCCCCTCATCGAGTATAACAAAGTCCATTGGTCAAGTATAAAAAGTCCCCTGGTCGAGTATAACAAAGTCCCCTGATCGAGTATAACAAAGACCCCTGGTCGAGTATAGCATAGTCCCCTGATCGAGTATAACAAAGCCTCCTCATCGAGTATAACAAAGTCCCCTGATCGAATATAACACAGCCCCCTACTCGAGCATTAGAAAGTCCCCTGATCGAGTATAACAAAGTCCCCTGATCGAGTATAACAAAGGCCCCTGATCGAGTCTAAAATAGGCCCTTCATCGAGTATAACAAAGCCCCTGATCTAGTATAACAAAGGCCCCTAATCGAGTATAACAAAGGCCCCTCATCGATTTAACAAAGTTCTCTCATCGAGTATACCAAAGCCGCCTAATCGAGTATAACAAAGTCTCCTGGTCGAGTATAACAAAGTCCCCTGTTCGAGTATAACAAAGTCCGGTGATCCTGTATAACAAAGGCCCCTGGTTGAGTATAACAAAGTCCCCTCATCGAGTATAACAAAAGTCCCTTGATCGTGTATAACAAAGTTCCCTGGTCGAGTATAACAAAGTTTTCTAATCGAGTATAACAAAGGCCCCTGGGCGATTATAACAAAGTCCCCTGGTCGAGTATAACAAAGTCTCCTGATCGAGTATAACATATCCCCTGACCGAGTATAACAAAGTCCTCTTGTCGAGTATAACAAAGTCCCCTGATCGAGTATAACAAAGTCCCCTGGTCGAGTATAACAAAGTCCCCTGGTCGAGTATAACAAAGCCCCCTCATCGAATATAACAAAGGCCCCTCATCGAGTATAACAAAGTCCCTGATTGAGTATAACAAAGTCCCCTCATCGAGAATAACAAAGTCCTCTGGTTGAGTATAACAAAGTCCCTGATCGAGTATAAAAAAGTCCCCTGATCGTGTATATCAAAGTCCCCTGGTCAAGTATAAGAAAGTCCCCTGATCGAGTATAACAAAGGCCCCTCATTGAGTATAACAAAGTCCATTGGTCAAGTATAAAAAAGTCCCCTGGTCGAGTATAACAAAGTCCCCATATCGAGTATAACAAATGCTCCTCATCGAATATAACAAAGTCCATTGGTCATGTATAAAAAAGTCCCCTTGTCGAGTATAACAAAGTCCCTGATCGAGAATAACAAAGTCCCCTTATCGAGTATAACAAAGCCCCCTGGACGAATATAACAAAGTCCCCTCATCGAGTATAATAAAGTCCCTGATCGAGTATAACAAAGTCCCCTGGTCCAATATGACAAAGACCCTGATCGAGTATAACATATCCCTTCATCAAGTATAACAACGTCTCCTGACGCAGTATAACAAAGTCCCCAGATCGAGCATAACAAAGTCCCCTGATCGATTTTAACAAAGTCCCCTGGTCGAGTATAACAAAGGGCCCTCATTGAGTAAGACAAAGTCCCTTGATCGAGTATAACAAAGTCTCCTGATCCTAGTATAACAAAGCCCACTGGACGAGTATAACAAAGACCCCTGAACCGAGTATAACAAAGTCCCCTGATGGAGTATAACATATCCCCTGATCGAGTATAACAAATTCCCTGGTGGAGTATAACAAAGTCCCCTGGTAGAGTATAACAAAGTTTTCTAATCGAGTACAACAAAGGCCCCTGGTCGAGTATAACAAAGGCCACTCATGGAGCATAACAAAGTCCATTGATCAAGTATAAATAAGTCCCCTGGTCGAGTATAACAAAGTCCCCCGATCGAGTATAACAAAGTCTCCTCATCGACTAGTACAAAGTCCCCTGGTCGAGTATAACGAAACCCCCTGCTCGAGTATAACAAGGTCCCCTGATCGAGTATAACAAGGTCCCCTGATCGAGTATAACAAAGGCCCCTGGATCGAGGCTCCAAATAGCCCCTAATCGAGTAAAACAAAGTCCCCTGATCTAGTATAACAGCGCGCTCTATCGAGTCTAACAAAGTCCCCTTAACGAGTATATAACAAATTTCTTATCGAGTGCAACAAAAGTCCCCTTATCGAGTATAACAAAGTCCCTGATCGAGTATAAAAAGTCCCATGGTCCAGTATATACAAAGTCCCTATATCGAGCATAACAAAGTCCCCTGATCAATTATAACAAGGTCCTGGTCGAGTATAACAAAGCCCCCCTGGACGAGTATAACAAAGTCCCCTTATCGAGTATAACAAAATCGGGTGATCGAGTATAACAAAGGCCCCTGGTCGAGTATAACAAAGTCCCCTGATCGAGTATAACAAAAGTCCCCTGATCGAGTATAACAAAGTCCCCATATCGAGTATAACAAAGCCCCCTGGACGAGTATAACACAGTCCCCAGATGGAGTATAACAAAGTCCCTAATCGAGTATAACAAAGTCCCCTGATCGAGTATAACATATCCCCTCATCGAGTATAACAAAGTCTCCTGGCCCAGTATAACAAAGCCCCAGATCGAGCATAACAAAGTCCATTGGTCAAATATAGGAAAGTCCACTGATCGAGTATGACAAAGTCCCCTGATTAATTATAAAAAAGTCCCCTTGTCGAGTATAACAAAGTCCCCGGATCGAGTATAACAAAGTCCCCTGGTCGCTTATAACATAATCCCAGACGGAGGATAACAAAGGCCTCTGGTCGAGTATAACAAAGTCCCCTGGTCGAGAATAACAAAGTCCCCAGATACTAGTATAACAAAGTCCCCTGACCGAGTATAAATAAGTCCCCTGGCCCAGTATAACAGAGTCCCCTGATCGAGTATAACAAAGTCCCCTTATCAATTTAAACAAAGTCCCCTGGTCGAGTATAGCAAAGGGCCCTGATCGAGTAAGACAAAGCCCCCAGAACGAGTATAACAAAGTCCCCTGACAGAGTATAACAAAGTCCTCTGCTCGAGTATAACAAAGTCCCCTGATCGAGTATAACAAAGTCCCCTGGTCGAGTATAACAAAGTCCCCTGATCGAGTATAACAAAGGCCCCCATCGAGTATAACAAAGTCCCCTGATCGAGTATATAACAGTCCTCTGGTCGAGTATAACAAAAGTCCCCTGATCGAGTATAACAAAGGCCCTTACATTGAGTATAACAAAGTCCATTGGTCAAGTATAAAAAGTCCCTGGTCGAGTATAAATAAAGTCCCCATCGAGTATAAATATAGTCCCTGGTCGAGTATAAAAGTCCCCTGAAGGAGTATAACAAAAGTCCCTGCCTGATTATAACAGTCCCCAGATCGAGGTATAACAAAGGCCCTCATCGAGTATATAACAAGTCCATTGGTCAAGTATAAAAAGTCCCTGGTCGAATATAACAAAGTCCCTGATCGAGTATAACAAAGTCCCCTGGTCGGTATAGTAAAGTCCCCTGATCGAGTATAACAAAGCCTCCTCATCGAGTATAACAAAGTCCCCTGTTCGAGTATAACACAGCCCCCTGCTCGAGTAGAAGAAAGTCCCCTGATCGAGTATAACAAAGTCCCATGATCGAGTATAACAAAGGCCCCTGATCGAGTCCAAAAAAGGCCCCTCATCGAGAATAACAAAGTCCCCTGGTCGAGTATAACAGAGCCCCGTCATCGAGTATAACAAAGTCCCCTGGTCGAGTATAAGAAAGTCCCCTTATCGAGTATAACAAAGGCCCCTCATTGAATATAACAAAGTCCATTGGTCAATTATAAAAAAGTCCCCTGGTCGAGTATAACAAAGTCCCTATATCGAGTATAACAAAGGCTCCTCATCGAGTAAAACAAGGTCCATTGGTCAAGTATAAAAAAGTCCCCTTGTCGAGTATAACAAAGTCCCTGATCGAGTATAACAAAGTCCCCTGATCGAGTATAACAAAGCCCCCTGGACGAATATAACAAAGTCCCCTCATTGAGTATAATAAAGTCCCTGATCGAGTATAACAAAGTCCCCTGGTCCAATATAACAAAGACCCTGACCGAGTATAACATATCCCCTCATCGAGTATAACAACGTCCTCTGGCGCAGTATAACAAAGTCCCCAGATCGAGCATAACAAAGTCCCTTGATCGAGTATAACAAAGTCCCCAGATCCCAGTATAACAAAGCCCACTGGATGAGCATAACAAAGACCCCTGAACCGAGTATAACAAAGTCCCCTGATCGAGTATAACATATCTCCTGATCGAGTATAACAAAGTCCCTGGTCGAGTATAACAAAGTCCTCTGATCGAGTATAACAAAGTCCCCTAATAAAGTATAACAAAGTTCCCTGATCGAATATAACATATCCCCTGATCGAATATACCAAAGTCCTCTGCTCGAGTATAACAAAGTCCCCTGGTCGAGTATAACAAAGCCCCCTCATCGAGTATAACAAAGGCCCCTAATCGAGTATAACAAAGTCCCCTGTTTGAGTTTAACAAAGTCCCCTGATGGAGTATAACAAAGTCCTCTGGTTGAGTATAACAACGTCCCTGATCGAGTATAAAAAAGTCACCTGATCGCATATAACAAAGTCCCCTGGTCGAGTATAACAAAGTCCTCTCATCGAGTATAACAAAGTCCCCTGATCGAGTATAACAAAGGCCCCTCATCGAGTATGCTAACAAGTCCATTGGTCTAGTATAAAAAAGTCCCTGGTCGAGAGAGCAACAAATTCCCTGATCGAGCAACAAAGTCTCCTGATCTAGTATAACAAAAGGCCCCAGAGCGAAAGTATAACAAAGGCCCCTCATCGACTATAACAAAGTCCCCTGATCGAGTATAACAAAGTCCATTGGTCAAGTATAAAAAAGTCCCCTGGTCGAGTATAACAAAGTCCCCTGATCAAGTATAACAAAGCCTCCTCATTGAGTATAACAAAGTCCATTGGTCAAGTATAACAAAGACCCCTGGTCGAGTATAGCATAGTCCCCTGATCGAGTATAACAAAGTCCCCTGATCGAGTATAACAAAGGCCCCTGATCGAGTCTAAAAAAGGCCCCTCATCGAGTATAACAAAGTCCCCTGGTCGAGTATAACAAAGTCCCCTGGTAGAGTATAACAAAGCCCCCTCATCGAGTATAACAAAGGCCCCTCATCGAGTATAACAAAGTCCCATGATTGAGTATAACAAAGTCCCCTGATCGAGTATAACAAAGTCCTCTGGTTGAGTATAACAAAGTCACCTGATCGAGTATAAAAAAGTCCCCTGATCGTGTATAACAAAGTCCTCTGGTCGAGTATAACATTTCCCCTGATCGAGTATAACAAAGTCACCTGGCCCAGTATAACAAAGTCCCTTGATCGAGTATAACAAAGCCCCCTGGACAAGTAAAACAAAGTCACCGGACCGAGTATAACAAAGGCCTCTGGTCGAGTATAACAAAGTCCCCTGGTCGAGAATAACAAAGTCCCCTGATCTAAGTATAACAAAGCCCCCTGGACGAAAAAGAGGGTATAACAAAAGTCCCCTGATCGAAAGTATAACAAAGTCCCCTTAATTATAGCAACAAAGTCCCCATCCAGTATAACAAAGTCCCATGATCGAGTATAACATATCCCCTGATCGAGTATAACAACGTCTCCTGGATCAGTATAACAAAGTCCCCAGATCGAGCATAACAAAGTCCCCTTATCGATTACAACAAAGTCCCCTGGTCGAGTATAACAAAGTCCCCTGATCGAGTATAACAAAGTCCCCAGATCCTAATATAACAAAGTCCAGTAGACGAGTATAACAAAGTCCTCTGAACCGAGTATAACAAAGTCCCCTGATATAACAAAGTCCCCAGATCGCGTATAACAAAGTCCCCTGATCGAGTATAACAAAGTCCCCTGATCGAGTATAACAAAGTCCACTGGTCCAGTATAACAAAGTCCCCTGATCGAGTATAACATATCCCCTGATCGAGTGTAACAACGTCTCCTGGCCCAGTATAACGAAGTCTCCTGGTCGAGTATAACACAGGGCCCTGATCGAGTAAGACAAAGTCCCCAAATCGAGTATAACAAAGTCCCCTGATCCTGGATCGAGTATAACAAAGTCCCCGGACCGAGTATAACAAAGGCCACTGGTCGAGTATAACAAAGTCCCCTGGTCCAGTATAACAAAGTACCCTTATCGAGTATAACATATCCCCTGATCGAGTATAACAAAGTCTCCTGGCCCAGTATAACAATGTCCCCAGATCGAGCATAACAAAGTCCCGTGATCGATTATAACAAAGTCCCTTGACCGAGTATAACAAAGGCCTCTGGTCGAGTATAACAAAGTCCCCTGGTCGAGAATAACAAAGTCCCCTGATCCTAGTATAACATAGCCCCCTGGACGAGTATAACAAAGTCTCCTCATCCTAGTATAACAAAGCCCCCTGGACGAGTATAACAAAGTCCCCAGATCGAGCATAACAAAGTCCCCTGATCCTAGTATGACAAAGCGCACTGGACGAGTATAACAAAGACCCCTGGACCGAGTATAACAAAGTCTCCTGATCGAGTATAACATATCCCCTGATCGAGTATAACAAAATCCCCTGGTCGAGTATGAAAAGCTTTCTAATTGAGTATAACAAGGGCCCTTGGTCGACTATAACAAAGTCCTCTGATTGAGTATAACAAAGTCCCCTGATCGAGTATAACAAAGTCCCTTAATCAAGTATAACAAAGTCCCCTAATCGAGTATAATATATCCCCTGATCGAGTATAACAAAGTCCTCTGGTCGAAAATAACAAAGTCCCCTGATCGAGTATAACAAAGTCCCCGGGTCCAGTATAACAAAGTCCCCAGATCGAGTATAACACAGGCCCCTCATCGAGTATAACAAAGTCCATTGGTCAAGTATAAAAAAGTCCCCTGGTCGAGTATAACAAAGTCCCCTGTTCAAGTATAACAAAGTCCCATTGTCGAGTATAGCAAAGTCCCCTGATCGAGTATAACAAAGTCCCCTGATCGAGTATAACAAAGTCCCCTGGTCCAGTATAACAATGTCCCCTGATCGAGTATAACATATCCCCTGATCGAGTATAACAACGTCTCGTGGCTCAGTATAACAAAGTCCCCAGATCGAGCATAACAAAGTCCCCTAATCGATTACAACAAAGTCCCCTGGTCGAGTATAACAAAGTCCCCTGATCGAGTATGAGAAAGTCCCCAGATCCTAATATAACAAAGCCCACATGGCGAGTATAACAAAGTCCCCTGAACCGAGTTTAACAAAGTCCCCTGATCGAGTATAACATATCCCCTGATCGAGTATAACAAAGTCCCTGGTGGAGTATAACAAAGTCTCCTCATCGAGTATAACAAAGGCCCGTGATCGAGTCCAAAAAAGGCCCCTAATCGACTATAACAAAGTCCCTTGATCTAGTATAACAAAGGCCTTTGATCGAGTATAACAAAGGCCCCTCATCGAGTAATAACAAAGTCAACTGGTCCAGTATAACAAAGTCCCCTGATCGAGAATAACATATCCCCTGCTCGAGTATAACAACGTCTCCTGGCCCAGTATAACAAAGTCCCCATATCGAGTATAACAAAGTCCCCTGATCGAGTATAACAACGTCTCCTGGCCCAGTATAACAAAGTCCCCAGATCGAGTGTAACAAAGTCCCATTGATCGAGTATAACAAATTCCCCTGATCGAGTATAACAAAGTCCACTGGTCCAGTATAACAAAGTCCGCTGATCGAGTATAACAACATCTCCTGGCCCAGTATAACAAAGCCCCCTGGTCGAGTATAACAAAGGGCCCTGATCGAGTAACAAAAGTCCCCTAATCGAGTATAACAAAGTCCCCTGGACCGAGTATAACAAAGTCCACTAGTCGAGTATAACAAAGTCCCCTGGTCGAGAATAACAAAGTCCCCTGATCTAAGTATAACAAAGCCCCTTGGACGAGTATAACAAAGTCCCCTGATCGAGTATAACAAAGTCCCCTGATCGAGTATAACAAAGTCCCCTGGTCCAGTATAACAAAGTCCCCTGATCGAGTATAACATATCCCCTGATCGAGTATAACAACGTCTCCTGGCTCAGTATAACAAAGTCCCCAGATCGAGCATAACAAAGTCCCCTAATCGATTACAACAAAGTCCCCTGGTTGAGTATAACAAAGTCCCCTCATCGAGTATAAGAAAGTCCCCAGATCCTAATATAACAAAGCCCACAAGACAAGTATAACAAAGTCCCCTGAACCGAGTTTAACAAAGCCCGCTCATTGAGTATAACATATCCCCTGATCGAGTATAACAAAGTCCCTGGAGGAGTATAACAAAGTCCCCTGGTCCAGTATGAAAAGTTTTCTAATCGAGTAAAATAAAGGCCCCTGGTCGACTATAAGAAAGTCCTCTGATCGAGTATAACAAAGTCCCCTAATCGAGTATAACAAAGTCCCCTAATCAAGTATAACAAAGTCCCCTGGTCGAGTATAACAAAGTCCCCTGATCGAGTATAACAAAGTCCCCAGATCCTAATATAACAAAGCCCACTAGACGAGTATAACAAAGTCCCCTGAACCGAGTATAACAAAGTCCCCTGATCGAGTATAACATATCACCTGATCGAGTATAACAAAGTTCCTGGTTGAGTATAACAAAGTCCCCTGGTCGAAAATAACAAAGTCCATTGGTCAAGCATAAATAAGTCCCCTGGTCGAGTATTACAAAGTCCCCTGATCGAGAAAAACAAAGTCCCCTGGTCCAATATAACAAAGAACCTGATCTAGTATAACATATCCTCTGATCGAGTATAACAAATTCTCCTGGCCCAGTATAACAAAGTCCCCTGATCGAGTATAACAAACCCCCCTGGACGAGTATAACAAAGTCCCCGGACCGAGTATAACAAAGGCCACTGGTCGAGTATAACAAAGTCCCCTGGTCGAGAATAACAAAGTCCCCTGATCTAAGTATAACAAAGCCCCCTGGACGAGTATAACAAAGTCCCCTGATCAAGTATAACAAAGTCCCCTGATCGAGTAGAACATATCTCCTGATCGAGTATGACAACGTCTCCTGGTTCAGTATAACAAAGTCCCCAGATCGAGCATAACAGAGTCCCCTAATCGATTACAACAAAGTCCCCTGGTCGAGTATAACAAAGTACCCTGATCGAGTATAAGAAAGTCCCCAGATCCTAATATAACAAAGCCCACAAGACGAGTATAACAAAGTCCCCTGAACCGAGTTTAACAAAGTCCCTTGATCGAGTATAACATATCTCCTGATCGAGTATAAGAAAGTCCCTGGTGGAGTATAACAAAGCCTCGTCATCGAGTATAACAAAGGCCCGTGATCGAGTCCAAAAAAGGCCCGTAATCGAGTATAACAAAGTCCCCTGATCTAGTAGAACAAAGGCCTTTGATCGAGTATAACAAAGGCCTCTCATCGAGTATAACAAAGTCAACTGGTCCAGTATAACAAAGTCCCCTGATCGAGTATAACATATCCCCTGCTCGAGTATAACAACGTCTCCTGGCCCAGTATAACAAAGTCCCCAGATCGAGTATAACAAAGTCCCCTGATCGAGTATAACAAAGTCCCCTGATCGAGTATAACAAATTCCACTGGTCCAGTATAACAAAGTCCCCTGATCGAGTATAACATATCCCCTGATCGAGTATAACAACGTATAACTCCTGGTCGAGTATAACAAAGGGCCCTGATCGAGTAAGACAAAGTCCCCTAATCGAGTATAACAAAGTCCCCTGATCCTAGTATAACAAAGTCCCCCTGATCGAGTATAACAAAGTCCCCTGATCGAGTATAACAAAGTCCCCAGTGATCGAGTATAACATATCCCCTGATCGAGTATAACAAAGTCTCCTGGCCCAGTATAACAAAGTCCCCAGATCGAGCATAACAAAGTCCCGTGATCGATTATAACAAAGTCCCCTGACCGAGTATAACAAAGGCCTCTGGTCGAGTATAACAAAGTCCCCTGGTCGAGAATAACAAAGTCCCCTGATCCTAGTATAACGAAGCCCCCTGGACGAGTATAAAAAAGTCTCCTCATCCTAGTATAACAAAGCTACCCTGGACGAGTATAACAAAGTCCCCAGATCGAGCATAACAAAGTCCCCTGATCCTAGTATGACAAAGCGCTCTGGACGAGTATATCAAAGACCCCTGGACCGAGTATAACAAAGTCTCCTGATCGAGAATAACATATCCCCTGATCGAGTATAACAAAGTCCCCTGGTCGAGTATGAAAAGCTTTCTAATTCAGTATAACAAAGGCCCCTGGTCGTCTATAAGAAAGTCCTCTGATCGAGTATAACAAAGTCCCCTAATCAATTATAACAAAGTCCCCTGATCGAGTATAATATATCCCCTGATCGAGTATAACAAAGTCCTCTGGTCGAAAATAACAAAGTCCCCTGATCGAGTATAACAAAGTCCCCGGGTCCAGTATAACAAAGTCCCCAGATCGAGTATAACACAGGCCCCTCATCGAGTATAACAAAGTCCATTGGTCAAGTATAAAAAAGTCCCCTGGTCGAGTATAACAAAGTCCCCTGTTCGAGTATAACAAAGTCCCCTTGTCGAGTATAGCAAAGTCCCCTGAACGAGTATAACAAAGCCTCCTCATCGAGTATAACAAAGTCCCCTCATCGAGTATAACAAAGTCCCCTGATCGAGTAAAACAAAGTCCCCTGGTCCAGTATAACAAAGTCCCCTGATCGAGTATAACATATCCCCTGATCGAGTATAACAACGTCTCCTGGCTCAGTATAACAAAGTCCCCAGATCGAGCATAACAAAGTCCCCTAATCGATTACAAAAAAGTCCCCTGGTCGAGTATAACAAAGTCCCCTGATCGAGTATAAGAAAGACCCCAGATCCTAATATAACAAAGCCCACAAGACGAGTATAACAAAGTCCCCTGAACCGAGTTTAACAAAGTCCCCTGATCGAGTATGACATATCCCCTGATCGAGTATAACAAAGTCCCTGGTGGAGTATAACAAAGTCTCCTCATCGAGTATAACAAAGGCCCGTGATCGAGTCCAAAAAAGCCCCCTAATCGAGTATAACAAAGTCCCCTGATCTAGTATAACAAAGGCCTTTGATCGAGTATAACAAAGGCCCCTCATCGAGTAATAACAAAGTCAACTGGTCCAGTATAACAAAGTCCCCTGATCGAGAATAACATATCCCCTGCTCGAGTATAACAACGTCTCCTGGCCCAGTATAACAAAGTCCCCATATCGAGTATAACAAAGTCCCCTGATCGAGTATAACAACGTCCCTGGCCCAGTATAACAAAGTCCCCAGATCGAGTGTAACAAAGTCCCCTGATCGAGTATAACAAATTCCCCTGATCGAGTATAACAAAGTCCACTGGTCTAGTATAACAAAGTCCGCTGATCGAGTATAACATATCCCCTGATCGAGTATAACAACGTCTCCTGGCCCAGTATAACAAAGCCCCCTGGTCGAGTATAACAAAGGGCCCTGATCGAGTAAGACAAAGTCCCCTAATCGAGTATAACAAAGTCCCCTGATCCTAGTATAACAAAGCCCCCTGCACGAGAATAACAAAGTCCCCGGACCGAGTATAACAAATGCCACTAGTCGAGTATAACAAAGTCCCCTGGTCGAGAATAACAAAGTCCCCTGATCTAAGTATAACAAAGCCCCTTGGACGAGTATAACAAAGTCCCCTGATCGAGTATAACAAAGTCCCTGATCGAGTATAACAAAGTCCCTGGTCCAGTATAACAAAGTCCCCTGATCGAGTATAACATATCCTGATCGAGTATAACAACGTCTCCTGGCTCAGTATAACAAAGTCCCCAGATCGAGCATAACAAAGTCCCCTAATCGATTACAACAAAGTCCCTGGTCAAGTATAACTGATCAGTATAGAAAGTCCCCAGATCCTAATATAACAAAGCCCACAAGACGAGTATAACAAAGTCCCCTGAACCGAGTTTAACAAAGTCCGCTCATCGAGTATAACATATCCCCTGATTGAGTATAACAAAGTCCCTGGTGGAGTATAACAAAGTCCCCTGGTCCAGTATGAAAAGTTTTCTAATCGAGTAAAATAAATTCCCCTGGTCGACTATAACAAAGTCCCCTAATCAAGTATAACAAAGTCCCCTGATCGAGTATAATATATCCCCTGATCGAGTATAACAAAGTCCCCTCATCGAGTATAACATATCCCCTGATCGAGTATAACAAAGTCCTTGGTGGAGTATAACAAAGTCCCCTGGTCGAGTATGAAAAGTTTTCTAATCGAGTAAAACAAAGGCCCCTGGTCGACTATAACAAAGTCCTCTGATGGAGTATAACAAAGTCCCCTGATCGAGTATAACAAAGACCCCTAATGAAGTATAACAAAGTCCCCTGATCGAGTATAACATATCCCCTGATCGAGTATAACAAAGTCTCCTGGCCCAGTATAACAAAGTCCCCAGATCGAGCATAACAAAGTCCCGTGATCGATTATAACAAAGTCCCCTGACCGAGTATAGTATATCCCCTGATCGAGTATAAGAAAGTCCCCTGATCGAGTATAACAAAGTCCCCTGATCATGTATAACAAAGGCCCCTGATCGAGTATAACAAAGGCCCCTTATCGAGTATAACAAAGTCCCCGGGACGAGTATAACAAAGTCTCCTGATCCTAGCATAACATAACCCCTTGGACGAGTATAACAAAGTCCCCAGATCGAGCATAACAAAGTCCCCATATCGATTATAACAAAGCCCCCTGGTCGAGTATAAGAAAGGGCCCTGATCGAGTAAAACAAAGTCCCCTGATCAGAGTATAGCAAAGCCCACTGGACGAGTATAATAAAGTCTCCTGATCCTAGTATAACAAAGCCCCCTGGACGAGTATAACAAAGTCCCCAGATCGAGCATAACAAAGTCCCCTGATCGATTATAACAAAGTCCCCTGGTCGAATATAAGAAAGGGCCCTGATCGAGTAAGACAAAGTCCCCTGATCGAGTAAAACAAAGTCCCCTGATCCTAGTATAACAAAGCCCAATGGACGAATATAACAAAGACCCCTGGACCGAGTATAACAAAGTCCTCTGATCGAGTATAACAAAGTCCCCTGATCGAGTATAACAAAGTCCCCTAATCAAGTATAACAAAGTCCCCTGATCGAGTATAACATATCCCCTGATCGAATATAACAAAGTCCTCTGGTCGAGAATAACAAAGTCCCCTGATCGAGAATAACAATGTCCCCTGGTCCAGTATAAGAAAGTCCCCAGATCGAGTATACCACAGGCCCCTCATCGAGTATATCAAAGTCCATTGGTCAAGTATAAAAAAGTCCCCTGTTCGAGTATAACAAAGTCCCCTGATCGAGTATAACAAAGTTCCCTGGTCGAGTATAGCAAAGTCCCCTGATCAAGTAAAACAAAGCTTCATGATCGAGTATAACAAAGTCCCCTGATCGAGTATAACAAAGCACCCTGCTCGAGTATAAGAAAGTCCCCCGATCGAGTATAACAAAGTCCCCTGATCGAGTATAACAAAGGTCCCTGATCGCGTCGAAACATGCCCCTAATCTAGTATAACAAAGTCCCCTGTTCTAGTATAACAAAGGCCCCTGATCAAGTATAACAAAGGCCCCTCATCGAGTATAACAAAGTCCCTGGGCGAGTATAACAAAGTCCCCTGATCGAGTATAACAAAAGTCCCCATATCGAGCATAAGAAAGTCCCCTGATCGATTATAACAAAGTCCCCTGACCGAGTATAACAAACGCCTCTGGTCGAGTATAACAGAGTCCCCTGGTCGAGAATAACAAAGTCCCCTAATATTAGTATAACAAAGTCCTCTGGTTGAGTATAAAAAAGTCCCCTAATCGAGAATAACAAAGTCCCCTGCTCAGTATAACAAAGTTCCCTGATCGAGTATAACAAAGGCCCCTCATCGAGTATAACAAAACCCCCTCATCGAGTATAGCAAAGTCCCCTGATCAAGTAAAACAAAGCTTCATGATCGAGTATAACAAAGCGCCTGATCGAGTATAACAAAGCACCCTGCTCGAGTATAAGAAAGTTCCCCGATCGAGTATAACAAAGTCCCCTGATCGAGTATAACAAAGGTCCCTGATCGAGTCTAAAAAATGCCCCTAATCGAGTATAACAAAGTCCCCTGTTCTAGTATAACAAAGGCCCCTGATCAAGTATAACAAAGGCCCCTCATCGAGTATAACAAAGTCCCTGGTCGAGTATAACAAAGTCCCCTGATCGAGTATAACAAAAGTCCCCTGATCGTGTATAACAAAGTCCCCTAATCGAGTATAAAAAAGTCCCCTGGTCCAATATAACAAAGTCCGCTGAACGAGTATAAAAAAGTCCCCTGGCTCAGTATAACAAAGTCCCCATATCGAGCATAAGAAAGTCCCCTGATCGATTATAACAAAGTCCCCTGACCGAGTATAACAAACGCCTCTGGTCGAGTATAACAGAGTCCCCTGGTCGAGAATTACAAAGTCCTCTAATATTAGTAAAACAAAGTCCTCTGGTTGAGTATAAAAAAGTCCCCTAATCGAGTATAGCAAAGTCCCTGCTCAGTATAACAAAGTTCCCTGATCGAGTATAACAAAACCCCCTCATCGAGTATAGCAAAGCCCATTGGTCAAATATAGGAAAGTCCACAGATCGAGTATGACAAAGTCCCCTGATTAATTATAAATTAGTCCCCTGGTCGAGTATAACAAAGTTCCCTGATCGAGTATAACAAAGTCCCCTGATCGAGTATAACAAAGTCCTCTGGTTGAGTATAACAAAGTCACGTGATCGAGTACAACATATCCCCTGATCGAGTATAACAAAGGCCCCTAATCGAGTCCAAAAAATGCCCCTAATCGAGTATAACAAAGTCTCCTGATCTAGTATAACAAAGGCCCCTGATCGAGTATAACAAAGGCCCCTCATCGAGTATAACAAAGTCCCTGGTCGAGTATAACAAAGTCCCTGATCGAGTATAACAAATCCCCTGAGTATAACAAAGTCCCCTGATTGAGTATAACAAAGGTCTCTGATCGAGTTTAACAAAGGCCCCTGATAGAGTATAACAAAGGCCCCTGATCGAATATAACAAAGGCGCCTGAACGCGTATAACAAAGGCCCCTGATCGAGTATAACAAATTTCCCTAATCGAGTATAACAAAGCCCCCTGATCGAGTATAACAAAGGCCCCTGATCGAGTATAACAAAGTCCCTGGTCGAGTATAACAAAGTCCCCTGATCGAGTATAACAAAGTCCCCTGATAGAGTATAACAAAGCCCCCTGGACGAGTATAACAAAGTCCCCTTATCGAGTATAACAAAGTCCAGTGATCGAGTATAAAAAAGGCCCCTGGTCGAGTATAACAAAGTCCCTTGATCTAGTATAACAAAAGTCCCCTGGTCCAGTATAACAAAGTCCCCTGATCGAGTATAACATATCCACTGATCGAGTATAACAACGTCTCCTGGCTCAGTATAACAAAGTCCCCAGATCGAGAATAACAAAGTCCCCTGATCGATTACAACAAAGTCCCCTGGTCGCGTATAACAAAGTCCCCTGATGGAGTATAACAAAGTCCCCAGATCCTAATATAACAAAGCCCACTAGACGAATATAACAAAGTCCCCTGAACCGAGTTTAACAAAGTCCTCTGAACCGAGTTTAACAAAGTCCCCTGATCGAGTATAAAATATCCCCTAATCGAGTGTAACAAAGTCCCTGGTGGAGTATAACAAAGTCTCCTGTTCGAGGCTAACAAAGTTTTCTAATCGAGTATAACAAAGGCCCAAGGTCGAGTATAACAAAGGCCCCTGATCGAGTATAACAAAGTCCATTGGTCAAGTATAAATAAGTCCCCTGGTCGAGTATAACAAAGTCCCCTGATCGAGTATAACAAAGTCCCTTGGTCGAGTATAGCAAACTCCCCTGATCGAGTATAACAAGGCCTCCTCATCGAGTATAACAAAGTCCCCTGATCGAGTATAACGAAGGCCCCTGCTCGAGTATAACAAAGTCCCCTGATCGAGTATAACAAAGGCCCCTGATCGAGTCTAAAAAAGGCCCCTAATCGAGTATAACAAAGTCCCCTTATCTTGTATAACAAAGGCGCCTCATCGAGTATAGCAAAGTCCCCTGATTGAGTATAACAAAGCCGCCTACCCGAGTATAACAAAGTCCCCTGGTCGATTATAACAAAGTCTCCTGTTCGAGTCTAACAAAGTCCCCTTTTCGAGTATAACAAATTCCCCTTATCGAGTATAACAAAGTCTGGTGATCGAGTATAACAATGGCCCCTGGTCGAGTATAACAAAGTCCCGGATCGAGTATAAAAAAGTCCCATGGTCCAGTATAACAAAGTCCGCTGATCGAGTATAAAAAAGTCCCCTGGCCCAGTATAACAAAGTCCCCATATCGAGCATAACAATGTCCCCTGATCGATTATAACAAAGTCGCCTGGTCGAGTATAACAAAGCCCCCTGGACGAGTATAACAAAGTCCCCTTATTGAGTATAACAAAGTCCAGTGATCGAGTATAACAAAGGCACCTGGTCGTGTATAACAAAGTCCCCTGAGCGAGTATAACGAAAGTCCCCTGCTCGAGTATAACAAAGTCCCCTGATCGAGTATAACAAAGCCCCCTGGACGAGTATAACGCAGTCCCCTAATCGAGTATAACAAAGTCCCTGATCGAGTATAACAAAGTCCCTTGATCGAGTATAACATATCCCCTCATCGAGTATAACAAAGTCTCGTGGCCCAGTATAACAAAGCCCCAGATCGAGCAGAACAAAGTCCACTGATCGATTATAACATAGTCCCTGACCGAGGATAACAAAGGCCTCTGGTCGAGTATAACAAAGTCCCCTGACCGAGTATAAAAAAGTCCCCTGACCGAGTATAACAAAGCCCCCTGGACGACTATAACAAAGTCCCCTGACAGAGTATAATAGAGGCCTCTGGTCGAGTATAACAAAGTACCCTGGTCGAGAATAACAAATTCCCCTGATCCTAGTATAACAAAGCCCCCTGGACGAGTATAACAAAGTTCCCTGATCTATTATAACAAAGTCCACTGATCGAGTATAACAAAGTCCCCTGGTCGAGTATATCAAAGGGCCCTGATCGAGTCAGACAAAGTCCCATGATCGAGTATAACAAAGTCCCCTGATCCTAGTATAACAAAGCCCACTAGACGAGTATAACAAAGTCCCCTGAACCGAGTATAACAAAGTCCCCTGATCGAGTATAACAAAGGCCCCTGATCGAGTATAACAAATTTTCCTGATCGAGTATAACAAAGCCCCATGATCGAGTATAACAAAGTCCCCTGATAGAGTATAACAAAGTCCCCTGATCGAGTATAACAAAGGCCCCTGATCGAGTTTAACAAAGTCCCCTCATCGAGTATAACAAAGTCCCCTGGTCGAGTATAACAAACTCCCCTGGTCGAGTATAACAAAGTCCTCTCATCGAGTATAACCAAGTCCCTTGAACGATTATAACAAAGGCCCCTGATCAAGTATAACAAAGCCCCCTGATCGTGTATAACAAAGCCCCCTCATCGAGTATAACAAAGTCCCCTGATCGAGTATAGCAAAGTCCCCTGATCGGGTATAACAAAGGCCCCTAATCGATTATAACAAAGGCCCCTCATCGAGAATAACAAAGTCCCATGATCGAGTATAACAAATTCCCCGGATCGAGTTGAACAAAGTCCTCTCATCGAGTATAACAAAGGCCCCTCATCGAGTATAACAAAGTCCCATGATCGAGAATAACAAACTCCCCTCATCGAACAAAACAAAGTCCCCGATCGAGTATAACAAAGTCCCCTGATCGAGTATAACAAAGTCCCCTGATCGAGTATAACAAAGTCCCCTGAACGATTATAACAAAGGCCCCTCATCGAGTATAACAAAGTCTCCTCATCAAGTTTAACAAAGGCCCCTGTTCGAGTATAACAAAGGCCTCTAAAAGAGTATAACAAAGGCCACTGATCGAGTATAACAAAGTCCCCTGCTCGAGTATTACAGAGTCCCCTGATCGAGTATAACAAAGTCCCCTCATCGAGTATAACAAATCCCCCTCATAGAGTATAACAAAGTCCCCTGATCGAGTATAACAAAGTCCCCTGATCGGGTATAACAAAGCCCCTAAACGAGTATAACAAAGGCCCCTGATCGAGCATAACAAAGTCCCATGGTCGAGTATAACAATGTCCCCTCATCGAATATAACAAAGTCCCCTGATCGAGTATAACAAAGTCCCCTGATCGAATATAACAAAGTCCCCTGATCGAGTATAACAAAGTCCCCTGATCGAGTATAAAAAAGTCCCCTGATCGAGTATAACAACGTCCCATGAACGATTATAACAAAGGCCCCTCATCGAGTATAACAAAGTTCCCTGATCGAGTATAACAAAGCCCCCTGATCGAGTATAACAAAGTCCCCTGATCGAGTATAACAAAGTCTCTTCATCGAATATAACAAAGTCCCCTGATCGAGTATAACAAAGTCCCCTGATTGAGTATTACAGAGTCCCCTGATCGAGTATAACAGAGTCCCCTCATCGAGTATAACAAAGGCCCCTCATCGAGTATAACAAAGTCCCATGATCGAGTATAACAACGTCCCTCATCGAATATAACAAAGTCACCTGATTGAGTATAACAAAGGCCCCTGATCGAGTTTAACAAAAGCCCCTGATCGAGTATAACAAAGTCCCCTAATCGAGTATAACGAAGTCCCCTGATTGAATATAACAAAGGCCCCTGATCGAGTATAACAAAGTTCCTTGATCTAGTATAACAAAGCCCCCTGATCGAGTATAACAACGTACCCCTGATCGAGAATGACAAAGTCCCCTGATCGAGTATAACAAAGCCCCCTCATCAGGTATAACAAAGGCCCCTAATCGAGTATAACAAACCTCCCTTATTAAGTATAACAAAGACCCCTGATCGAGTATAACAAAGACCCCTGGTCGAGTATAACAAAGACCCCTGGTCGAGTATAACAAAGTCCCCTGATCGAGCATAAAAAAGTCCCCTGATCGAGTATAACAACGTCCCCTGAACGATTATAACAAAGGCCCCTCATCGAGTAAAACAAAGTTCCCTGATCGAGTATAACAAAGCCTCCTGATCGAGTATAACAAAGTCCTATGATCGAGTATATCAAAGTCCCCTCATTGAATATAACAAAGTCCCCTGATCGAGTATAAATATATCCTCATCGAGTATAACAAAGTTCTTAGGCCCAGTATAATAAAGCCCTAGATCGAGTATAAGCAACTAACAAAGTCCCTCATCGAGTATAACCAAGTCCATGACGATTATAACAAAGTCCCTGATCAAGTATAACAAAGCCCCTGATTGTGTATAACAAAGCCCCCTCATCGAGTATAACAAAGGCCACTGATCGAGTATAACAAAGTCCCTGATCGAGTATTACAGAGTCCTGATCGAGTATAACAAATTCCCTCATCGAGTGTAACAAATCCCCTCATAGAGTATAACAAAGTCCCCTGATCGAGTATAACAAAGTCCCTGATCGGGTATAACAAAGCCCCTAATCGAGTATAACAAAGGCCCTGATCGAGCATAACAAAGTCCCGTGGTCGAGTATAACAAAGTCCCCTCATCGAATATAACAAAGTCCTGATCGGAGTATAACAAAGTCCCTGATCGAATATAACAAAGTCCCTGATCGAGTATAACAAAGTCCCCTGATCGAGTATAAAAAAGTCCCTGATCGAGCATCCCTGAACGATTATAACAAAGGCCCTCATCGAGTATAACAAAGTTCCTGATCGAGTATAACAAAGCCCCTGATCGAGTATAACAAGTCCCTGATCGAATATAACAAAGTCCCTTCATCGAATATAACAAAGTCCCTGATCGAGTATAAACAAAGTCCCTGATTGAGTATTACAGAGTCCCTTGTCGAGTATAACAGAGTCCCTCATCGAGTATAACAAAGGCCTCATTGAGTATAACAAAGCCCCATGATCGAGTATAACAAAGTCCCCTGATAGAGTATAACAAAGTCCCCTGATCGAGTATAACAAAGGCCCTGATCGAGACAAAGGCCCTCATCGAGTATAACAAAGTCCCCTGGTCGAGTATAACAAACTCCTCTGGTCGAGTATAACAAAGTCCCCTCATCGAGTATAACCAAGTCCCTTGAACGATTATAACAAAGTCTGATCAGTATAACAAAGCCCCTGATCGTGTATAACAAAGCCCCTCATCGAGTATAACAAGTCCCTGATCGAGGTATATAAAGTCCCTGATCGGGTATAACAAAGGCCCCTAATCGAGTATAACAAAGGCCACTCATCGAGAATAACAAGTCCCATGATCGAGTATAACAAATTCCCGGATCGAGTTGAACAAAGTCCTCTCATCGAGTATAACAAAAGGCCCCTCATCGAGTATAACAAAGTCCATGATCGAGAATAACAAACTCCTCATCGAACAAAACAAAGTCCCCAATTGAGTATAACAAAGTCCCCTGATCGAGTATAAGAAAGTCCCTGATCGAGTATAACAAAGTCCCTGAACGATTATAACAAAGGCCCTCATCAGTATAACAAAGTCTCCTCATCGAGGTTTAACAAAGGCCCCTGTTCGAGTATAACAAAGGACTCTAAAAAGTATAACAAAGGGCACTGATCGAGTATAACAGTCCCTGATCGAGTATTACAGAGTCCCTGATCGAGTATAACAAATTCTATCGAGTATAACAAATCCCCTCATAGAGTATAACAAAGTCCCCTGATCGAGTATAACAAAGTCCCTGATCGGGTATAACAAAGCCCCTAATCGAGTATAACAAAGGCCCTAATCGAGCATAACAAAGTCCCGTGGTCGAGTATAAAACAGGCCCCTGATCGAGTTTAACAAAAGCCCCTGATCGAGTATAACAAAGTCCCCAATCGAGTATAACGAAGTCCCTGATTGAGTATAACAAAGTCCCTGATCGGGTATAACAGGCCCCTGAACGAGTATAACAAAGGCCCTGATCGAGTATAACAAAGTTCCTAATCGAGTATAACAAAGCCCCTGATCGAGTATAACAAAGTACCCTGATCGAGAATAACAAAGTCCCCGATCGAGTATAACAAAGCCCCTCATCAAGTATAACAAAGGCCCCTGATCGAGTATAACAAAGCCCCTGATCGAGTATAAAACAGTACCCTGATCGAGAATAACAAAGTCCCTGATCGAGTATAACAAAGTCCCTGATTGAGTATAACAAAGGCCCTGATCGAGTATAACAGCCCCTGATCGAGTATAACAAAGTCCTGATCGAATATAACAAAGTCCCTTCATCGAATATAACAAAGTCCCTGATCGAGTATAACAAAGTCCCCTGATTGAGTATTACAGAGTCCCCTGATCGAGTATAACAGAGTCCCTCATCGAGTATAACAAAGGCCCCTCATTGAGTATAACAAAGCCCCATGATCGAGTATAACAAAGGCCCTCATCGAGTATAACAAAGTCCCTGGTCGAGTATAACAAAGTCCCCTGGTCGAGTATATAACAACCCCTGGTCGAGTATAACAAAGTCCCTCATCGAGTATATAATCCAAGTCCCGAACGATTATAACAAAGGCCCTGATCAAGTATAACAAAGCCCTGATCGTGTATAACAAAGCCCCTCATCGAGTAAAACAAAGTCCCTGATCGAGTATAGCAAAGTCCCCTGATCGGGTATAACAAAGGCCCCTAATCGAGTATAACAAAGGCCCTCATCGAGAATAACAAAGTCCATGATCGAGTATAACAAATTCCCGGATCGAGTTGAACAAAGTCCTCTCATCGAGTATAACAAAGGCCCTCATCGAGTATAACAAAGTCCCATGATCGAGAATAACAAACTCCTCATCGAACAAAACAAAGTCCCCGATCGAGTATAACAAGTCCCTGATCGAGTATATACAAAGTCCCTGATCGAGTATATAACAAAATCCCTGAACGATTATAATAAAGGCCCCCATCGAGTATAACAGTTCCTCATCGAGTTTAACAAAGGCCCCTGTTCGAGTATAACAAAGGCCTCTAAAAGAGTATTATAAAGGCCACTGATCGAGTATATAAAAAGTCCTGATCGAGTATATACAGAGTCCCCTGATCGAGTATAACAAAGTCCTCATCGAGTATAACAAATCCCCTCATAGAGTATAACAAAGTCCGCTGATCGAGTATAACAGTCCCTGATCGGGTATAACAAAGCCCCTAATCGAGTATAACAGCGCCCTGATCGAGCATAACAGTCCCATGGTCGAGTATAAAAGTCCTTCGAATATAACAAAGTCCCTGATCGAGTATATAACAAAGTCCCCTGATCGAATATAACAAAGTCCCCTGATCGAGTATAACAAAGTCCTGATCGAGTATAAAAAGTCCCTGATCGAGTATAACAACGTCCCCGAACGATTATAACAAAGGCCCCTCATCGAGTATAACAAAGTTCCCTGGATCGAGTATAACAAAGCCCTGATCGAGTATAACAAAGTCCCTTGATCGAGTATAACAAAGTCCTTCATTGAATATAACAAAGCCCCTGATCGAGTATAACAAAGTCCCCTGATCGAGTATAACAACGTCCTCATCGAATAACAGTCCCTGATTGAGTATAACAAAGGCCCTGATCGAGTTTTAACAAAAGCCCTGATCGAGTATAACAAAGTCCTAATCGAGTATAACGAAGTCCCCTGATTGAGTATAACAAAGTCCCCTGATCGGGTATAACAGGCCCCTGAACGAGTATAACAAAGGCCCCTGATCGAGTATAACAAAGTTCCCTGGATCGAGTATAACAAAGCCCCTGATCGAGTATAACAGTACCCTGATCGAGAATAACAAAGCCCCTGATCGAGTATAACAAAGCCCCCTCATCAAGTATAACAAAGGCCCTGATCGAGTATAACAAAGCCCCTGATCGAGTATAACAAAGTACCCTGATCGAGAATAACAAAGTCCCCTGATCGAGTATAACAAAGTCCCTGATTGAGTATAACAAAGGCCCTTGATCGAGTTTAACAAAAGCCCTGATCGAGTATAACAAAGACCCCTGGTCGGTATAACAAAAACCCTGATCGAATATAAGAAAGGCGCTTGAACGAGTATAACAAAGGCCCCTAATCGAGTATACAAAGTTCCTGATCGAGTACAAAGCCCCTATCGAGTATAACAAAGTCCCCTGATCGAGAATAACAGTCCCTGATCGAGTATAACAGCCCCCTGATCAAGTATAACAAAGGCCCCTGATCGAGTATAACAAAGACCCCTGGTCGAGTATAACAAAGTCCCTCATCGAGTATAACAAAGCCCCTCATAGAGTATAACAAAGTCCCCTGATCGAGTATAACAAAGTCCCTGATCGGGTATAACAAAGGCCCCTGATCGAGTATAACAGAGGCACCTGATCGAGTATAACAAAGTCCCATGGTCGAGTATAACAAAGTCCCCTCATCGAAAATAACAAAGTACCCTGATAGAGTATAACAAAGGCCCTGATCGAGGAGAACAAAGTCCCTTGATCGAGTATAACAAAGTCCCTGAACGATTATAACAAAGGCCCTTGATCGAGTATAACAAAGTCTCTGATCGAGTAAAAACAAAGCTCCTGATCGGGCCCTGTTCCAGAATAACAAATTTCTTGATCGAGTATAACAAAGTCTCCCTGAACGAGTATAATAAAGCCCGATCGAGTATAACAAAGTCCCCTTATCGAGATATTAAAGTCCTTGATCGAGTATAACAAAGGTCCCTTGACTGGCGGTTATAACAAAGTTTCAATTATATAACAAAGTCTCTGGTCAAGTTGGCAATAGAGTCCCCTGATCGATATAACAGCGCTCCCTGTTCGAGATAACAAAGTTCCTGATTGATATAACAAAGGCTCTTTACCGAGCATAAAAAACCCATGATCGAGTATAACAAAGTCCTCATTGAATATAACAGCACTTGATCGATTATAAGCAAATTCCTATCGAGGCAGAAACAGCCCTTATCGAGTATAGTAAAGTCCCCTGGTCGAGTATAACAAACCCCTGGTCGAGTATGATGTAAAGTCCCTGACTGAGTATACAAAGTCCCCTGATCGAATATATAAGAAAGTCCCCTGAACGATTATATTAAAGGCCCTGATCAAGCATATAACAAAGCCCCCTGATCAAGTATAACAAAGCCCCCTCATTGAGTATAACAAAGTCCTCATCAAGTATAACAAAGTCCCTGAACGAGTAGACAAAGTTCTATCGAGCTTAACAGCGTCTTCATCGAGAAGGTCAACAAAGGCCTTTGATCGAGTTTAACAAAGGCCCTGTTCCAGAATAACAAATTTCCGATCGATATAACAAAGTCCGAATGAGTACATACATATTAACAGTTCTGAACGAGGAAGTCTTATCGAGAATAATAAAGTCCCCTGATCGATAGCAATAAAGCCCCCCGATCATATACAGCCTCTGATCGAGTATAACAAAGCCCTGATCGAGTATAACAAAAGGCCCCTGATCGAGTATATAACAAAGTTCCTGACTGATACAGCACAGCCTCATCGAGGAGCAACAAAGTCCCCCTTGATCGAGAAGGAAGTCCCCTGTTCGATAATAACAAAGCCCCCGACTGGCATAACAAAGGCCCAGATCGAGTATAACAAAGTCCCTCGGTCGAGTATAATGGTGTTCCCTGATCGAGCATAACAAAAGCCCACCTATCGACATAAGAAAATTCTGATCAATATAACAAAGTCCCTCAACGAGAATAATAAAGTCCCCTGATCGAGTATAACAAAGTCCCTCGATCGAGGAGCAACAAAGTCCCCTGTTCGAGCATAACAAAGCCCCTCATTGAGCATACAGCGTCCCCCGATGAAGTATAAGCACAAAGTCCCCCGAACGAGAGAATGCCCCTCATCATTTAGCAAAAGGCCCTCATCGAGAATAACAAAGGCCTTTGATCGAGTTTAACAAAGGCCCTGTTCGAGCATAACAGCCCTGGTCGATATAACAAAGTACCCTGAACAAGCATAAAGCCCGATCATATGTTTAAAGGGCCCCTGATCGAGTATAACAAAGCCGCCTGGTCGAGTATAACAGCCCCTGACTGAGTATGACAAAGTCTCATTATCGAGAATAATGTGTCCCCGATCGAGCAGCAATAAAAGCCCCTGATTCATTATGTAACAAAAGATCCCAGATCGAGTATAATAAAAAGTACCCGGTCGAGTATAACAAAGTCCCCTGATCGAGTATAGCAAAAGGCCCTGAT
>NW_024720430.1:0-9403 GCF_018991925.1 Homarus americanus
CTGATCGAGTATACCAAAGTCCTCTGACCGAGTATAACAAAGTCCCCTGATCGAGTATATCAAACCCCCCTGGTCGAGTATAATAAAGGCCCTGATCGAGTATACCAAATTCTCATGATCGAGTATACCAAATTCCCCTGGTTCGATTATAACAAAAGCCCCTGATATAGTATAACAAATCCCCCTAATCGAGTGTAGCAAAGTCCCCTGATCCATTATAACAGAGGCCCCAAATCGAGTCTAACAAAGTCCCCTGATCGAGTATAGCAAAGGCCCTTGATCGAGTATAACAAATGCCCCTCATCGAGTATAACAAAGTCACCTAATCGAATATAACAAAGCCCCCTGATCGAGTATAACAAAGGCCACTGGTCGACCATAACAAAGGACCCTGGTCGAGTATAACAAAGTCCCTGATCGAGTATAACAAAGCCCAATCATCCAAGAGTATAACAAAGGTCCCTAATCCAGTATAACAAATTCCTGATCGAGTATTATAACAAAGGTCCTATTTATCGAGGTATAACAAAGCCCCCTAATCGAGTATAACAAAGTCCCCTGGTCGCGTATAACAAAGTCCCCTGATCAAGTATAACAAAGTCCCCTGATCGAATATAACAAAGTCCTCTGATCGAGTATAACAAAGTTCCCTGGTCGTGTATAACAAAGCCCCCGGTTGAGTATAACAAAGCCTCCTAATCGAGTATAACAAAGTCCTGTGATCGAGTATAACAAAGTCCAATAGTCGAGTATAACAAATTCCCCTCATCGAGTATAACAAAGTCCCCTGGTCGCGTATAACAAAGTCCCCTGGTCGAGAATAACACAGTCCCATGGTCGAGTATAACCAAGGCCCCTCATCGAGAATAACAAAGTCCCCTGATCGAGTATAACATATCCCCTGATCGTGTATAACAAAGTTCCCTGGTCGAGTATACTAATATCCCCTGATCGAGTATAACAAAGGCCCCTGATCGAGTATAACAAGCTCCCCTGGTCGAGTAAAACAAAGTCCCCTGGTCGAGTATAACCAAGGCCCCTGATCGAGAATAACAAAGTGCCCTTATCGAGCATAACAAAGGCCCCTGGTCGAGTATAACAAAGCCACCTGATCGAGTATAACAAAGTTCCCCTGTTTGAGTATAACAAAGTCCTCTGATCGAGTATAACAAAGTCCACTGATCGGGTATAGCAAAGGCCCTTGATTGAGTATATTAAAGGCCCCTAATCGAGTTTAACAAAGTCCCTTGATAGAGTATAACAAAGCCCCCTGATCTAGTAAAACAAAGTCCCCCGATCGAGTATAACAAAATCCTCTGATCGAATATAACAAAGTCCAATGGTCGTGTATAACAAAGTCCCCTGGTCGAGTATAGCAAATTTCCCTGATCGAGTATAACAAAGTCCCCTGGTCGAGTATAACAAATTCCTGTTATTGAGTATAACAAAGTCCCCTGGATGAGTATAACAATGGCCCATGATTGAGTATAACAAAGTCCCCTGATCGATTATGACAAAGGCCCTTGATCGAATATTACAAATTCCCCTGATCGAGTAAAACAAAGTCCCCTGGTCGAGTATAACAAAGTCCCCTGGTCGAGTATAACCAAGGCCTCTGATCGAGAATAACAAAGTCCTCTAATCGAATATAACAAAGTTCCCTGGTCGAGTATAACAAAGGCTCCCGGTTGAGTATAACAAAGCCTCCTGACTGAGTATAACAAAGACCCCTCATCGAGTATAACACATCCCCTGATCGAGTATAACCTATCCCCTGATCGCGTATAACAAAGTCCCCTTATCGAGCATAACAAAGGCCCCTGGTCGAGTATAACAAAGTCCCCTCATCGAGTATAACAAAGTCCTCTTATCGAGTAAAACAAAGTCCCCTGGACGAGTATAACAAAGGCCCCCAGTTGAGTATAACAAAGCATCCTCATTGAGTATAGCAAAGTCCCCTGATCGAGTATACCAAAGTCCTCTGATCGAGTATAACAAAGTCCACTGATCGGGTATAACAAAGGCCCTTGATCGAGTATATTAAAGGCCCCTAATCGAGTTTAACAAAGTCCCTTGATCGAGTATAACAAAGCCCGCTGATCTAGTCAAACAAAGTCCCCCGATCGAGTATAACAAAGTCCTCTGATCGAATATAACAAAGTCCAATGGTCGTGTATAACAAAGTCCCCTGGTCGAGTATAACAAATTCCCCTGATCGAGTATAACAAAGTCCCCTGGTCGAGTATAACAAATTCCTCTTATCTTGTATAACAAAGTTCCCTGGATGAGTATAACAATGGCCCATGATTGAGTATAACAAAGACCCTGATCGAGTATAACACATCCCCTGATCGAGTATAACAAAGTCCCCTTATCGAGTATAACAAAGTCCCCTGATCGAGTATAACAAAGGCCCCCGGTTGAGTATAACAAAGCATCCTGATCGAGTATAGCAAAGTCCCCTGATCGAGTATAACACATTCCCTGATCGAGTAAAACAAAGTCCCCTGCTCAAGTATAACAAAGTCCCCTATTCGAGTATAACAAAGTCCCTGATCGAATAGAAACAGTTGCCTCATCGAGTAAAACACAAAGTCCTGATGAGTATAACAGAGTCCTTGATCGAGTATAACAAAGCCCTGATCGAGTAAATCAAAAGTCCCCTGATCGAGTATAACAAAGTCCTCTCATCGAGTAAAACAAAGTCCCCTGGATGAGTATAACAAAGTCCCCTGGTCGAGTATAACAAATTCCCCTGATCGAGTATATCAAAGTCCCCTGGTCGAGTATAACAAAATCCCCTGATCGAGTATAACAAAGTCCCCTGGTAGAGTATAACAAAGGCCCATGATCGAGTATAACAAAGGCCCATGATCGAGTATAACAAAGTCCCCTGATCGAGTATAACAAAGTCCCCTTATCGAGTATAACAAAGTCCACTGGTCGAGAACAACAAAGCACCATGGTCGAGTATAACAAAGCCCCCTCATCGAGTATAACAATGTCCCCTGATCCAGTATAACAAGGTCTCATGATCGAGTATAACAAATTCCCCTGGTTCGAGTATAACAAAAGCCCCTGATATAGTATAACAAAGGCCCCTGATCGAGGATAACAAAGTCCCCTGATCGAGCATAACAAAGACCCCTGGTTGAGTATAACAAAACCACCTAATCGAGCATAACAAAGTCCCCTGGTTTAGTATAACAAAGCCCACTGATCGTGTATAACAAAGTCCCCTGATCGGGTATAACAAATTCCCCTGATCGAGTATAACAAAGGACCCCGGTTGAGTATAACAAAGCCTCCTGACTGAGTATAACAAAGTCCCCTGATCGAGTATAACACATCCCCTAATCGAGTATAACATATCCCCTGATCGTGTATAAAAAAGTTCCCTTGTCGAGTATAGTAATGTCCCCTGCTCGAGTATAACAAAGTCGCTTGGTCGAGTATAACAAATTCACCTGATCAAGTATAACAAAGTCCCCTGGTCGAGTATAACAAATTCCCCTGATCAAGTATAACAAAGTCCCCTGATTGATTATGACAAAGGCCCTTGATCGAGTATAACAAACGCCCCTCATTGAGTATAACAAAGTCCCCTTATCGAGCATAACAAAGTCCCCTGGTCGAGTGTAACAAATTCCCTTGATCAAGTATAACAAAGTCCCCTGGTCGAGTATAACAAAGTCCCCTAGTCGAGTATAACCAAGGCCCCTGATCGAGAATAACAAAGTCCCCTGATCGCATATAACAAAGTCCCCTGATCGAGCATAACAAAGACCCCTGGTCGAGTATAACAAAGGCCCCTGATCGAGTATAACAAAGTCCCCTGATCGAGTATAACAAAGTCCCCTTATCGAGTATAACAAAGTCCTCTGATCGAGTATAACAAAGGCCCCCGGTTGAGTATAACAAAGCATCCTGATCGAGTATAGCAAAGGCCCCTGATCGAGTATAACACATTCCCTGTTCGAATAAAACATATCCCCTGATCGTGTATAACAAAGTTACCTGGTCCAGTATATTGTAATGTCGCCTGATCGAGTATAACAAAGTCCCCTGCTCAAGTATAACAAAGCCCCCTGATCGAGTAAAACAAAGTCCCCCGATCGAGTATAACAAAGTCCTCTGATCGAGTAACACAAAGTTCCCTGGTCGTGAATAACAAAGTCCCCTGGTCGAGTATAACAAATTCCCCTGATCGAGTATATCAAAGTCCCCTGGTCGAGTATAACAAATTCCCATAATCGAGTATAACAAAGTCCCCTGGTAGAGTATAACAAAGGCCCATGATCGAGTATAACAAAGGCCCCTGATCGAGTATAACAAAGTCCCCTGATCGAGTATAAGAAAGTCCCCTGGTTTAGTATAACAAAGCCCCCTGATCGTGTATAACAAAGTCCCCTGATCGAGTATAACAAATTCCCCTGATCGTGTATAACAAAGGACCCCGGTTGAGTATAACAAAGCCTCAAGACTGAGTATAACAAAGTACCTGATCGAGTATAACACATCCCCAAATCGAGTATAACATATCCCCTGATCGTGTATAAAAAAGTTCCCTTGTCGAGTATAGTAATGTCCCCTGCTTGAGTATAACAAAGTCCCTTGGTCGAGTATAACAAATTCACCTGATCAAGTATAACAAAGTCCCCTGGTCGAGTATAACAAATTCCCCTGATCAAGTATAACAAAGTCCCCTGATCGATTATGACAAAGGGCCTTGATCGAGTATAACAAAGGCCCCTGATCGAGTATAACAAAGTCCCCTTATCGAGCATAACAAAGTCCCCTGGTCAGGTATAACAAATTCCCCTGATCAAGTATAACAAAGTCCCCTGGTCGAGTATAACAAAGTCCCCTGGTCGAATATAACAAAAGCCCCTGATATAGTATAAAAAGGCTCCTGATCGAGAATAACAAAGTCCCCTGATCGCATATAACAAAGTCCCCTTATCGAGCATAACAACGGCCCCTGGTCGAGCATAACAAAGCCCCCCTGACCGAATAATACAAAGTCCCTTGATCAAGTATAACAAAGTCCCCTGATCGAAAATAACAAAGTCCCCTGGTCGAGTATAACAAAGGCCCCTAATGTAGAATAACAAAGACCCTGATGGAGTATAACAAAGTCCCCTGATAAGAAAAGCAAGCCCCTAATCCCGGGTATAACAAAGTCCCTGATCGACTATACAAAGTCCCTGATCAGGCATAACAAAGACCCTGGTCAGGTAACAAGAGTCACCTGACCGAGTATGTAACCAAGAAGAGTCCCTGAGTTGAGTATAACAAAGTCCCTGATCCGTACATAACAAAGTCCCTGATCCGAAATAACAAAGTCCCTGGTGAGGATAACAAAGGCCCCTATTGGAGAATAATAAAGACCCTGATGGGTATAACAGAGTCCTAATCGAGAAAACCGAAGCCCCCTAATCCAGGTATAACAAAGTCCCTTATCGAGGCATAACCAAAGGCCCCTGGTCAGGCATAAACAAAGTCCCCTTATCGAGCATAACAAAGGCCCCTGGTCGAGCATAACAAAGTCCCCTGGTCGAATATAACAAATTCCCATGATCAAGTATAACAAAGTCCACTGGTCGAGTATACCAAATTCCCCTGATCGAGTATAACAAAGGCCCCGGGTTGAGTATAACAAAGCCTCCTGACTGAGTATAACAAAGTCCCCTGATCGAGTATAACGTATACCCTGATCGTGTAAAACAAAGTTACCTGGTCGAGTATAGTAATGTCCCCTGATCGAGTAAAACAAAGGCCCCTCATCAAGTATAAAAATGTCCCCTTATCGAGCATAACAAAGGCCCCTGGTCGAGTATAAGAAAGCCCCCCTCATCGAATATTACAAAGTCCCCAAGTCAGGTATAACAAAGTCCCATGATCGAGTATAACAAAGTCCCCTGGTCGAGGAAAACAAAGCCCCCTGATCGAGTAAAACAAGTCCCCTGATTGAGTATAACAAAGTCCCCTGGTTGACCATAACAAAGGCCCCTGGTAGAGTATAACAAAGTCCCTTAATCGAATATAACAAAGCCCCCTTATCGAGTATAACAAAGGCCACTGGTCGAGCATAACAAAACACCCTGGTCGAGTATAACAAAGACCCCTAATCGAGTATAACAACGTCCCCTCATCGCGTATATCAAACCCCCCTGGTCGAACATAAAAAAGGCCCTGATCGAGTATAACAAGGTCTCATGATCGAGTATAACAAATTCTCCTTGTTCGAGTATAACAAAAGTCCCTGATATAGTATAACAAAGGCCCCTGATCGAGTATAACAAAGGCCCCTGATCGAGTATACCAAAGGCCCTTGATCGAGTATAACAAATGCCCCTCATCGAGTCTAACAAAGTCCCCTAATCGAATATAACAAAGCCCCCTGATCGAGTATAACAAAATGCCACTGGTCGAGCATAACAAAAGACCCTGGTTGAGTATAACAAAGTCCTCGGATCGAGTTTAACAAAGTCCAATCATCGAGTATAACAAAGTCCCCTGATCGAGTATAACAACGTCCCCTGATCGAGTATATCAAAGCCCCCTCATCGAGTATAACAAAGTCCCCAAATCGAGTATAACAAAGTCCCCTGGTCGAGTATAACAAAGGCCCCTGATGGAGTATAACAAAGTCCCCTTATCGAGCATAACAAAGGCCCCTGGTCGAGTATAACAAGATTTCATGATCGAGTATAACAAATTCCCCTGGTTCGTGTATAATAAAAGCCCCTGATAGAGTATAACAAAGGCTCCTGATCGAGTATAACAAAGTCCCCTGATCGAGCATAACAAAGGCCCCTGGTCGAGTATAACAAAGCCCACTGATCGAGTATATCAAAGTCCCCTGATCGAGTATAGCAAAGGCCCTTGATCGAGTATAACAAATGCCCCTCATCGAGTATAACAAAGTTCCCTAATTGAATATAACAAATCCCTTTGATCGAGTATAACAAAGGCCACGGGTCGAGCATAACAAAGGACCCTGGTCGAGTATAACAAAGTCCCCTGATCGAGTATAACAAAGTCCAATCCTCGAGTATAACAAATACCCTGATCGAGAATAACAAAGTCCCCTGATCGAGTATATCAAAGCCCCCTGATCGAGTATAACAAAGGCCCCACATCGAGTATAAAAAAGTCCCCTCATCGAGTATAACAAAGTCCCCTGTTCGAGTATAAGTCCCCTGATCGAGTATACCAAAGGCCCCTGATCGAGTATAACAAAGTCCCTTTATCGAGCATAACAAACGCCACTGGTCGTGTATAACAAATCCCCCCTCATCGAATATTACAAAGTCCCCTGATCAAGTACAGCAAAGTCCCCTGGTCGAGTATAACAAAGGCCCCTGATGGAGTATAACAAAGACTCTGATGGAGTATAACAAAGTCCCCTGATCGAGGAAAACAAAGCCCCCAGATAGAGTAAAACATAGTCCCCTGATCGAATATAACAAAGTCCCTTGATCGAGTATAACAAAGGCCCCTCATCGAGTATAACAAAGGCCCCCGGTTGAGTGAAACAAAGACATCCTGATCGAGTATAGCAAAGTCCCCGGATCGAGTATAACACAACCCCTGATCGAGTAAAACATATCCCCTGATCGTGTATAACAAAGTTCCCTGGTCGAGTATAGTAATGTCCCCTGATCGAGTATAACAAAGCCCCCTGATCGAGTATAACAAAGTCCCCTGGTCAAGTATAACAAAGTCCCCTGATCAAGTATAACAAAGTCCTCTGATCGAGTATAACAAAGGCCCTTGATCGAGTATAATAAAGGCCCCTAATCGAGTATATCAAAGTCCCCTGATCGAATATAGAACAGTCCCCTGATCGAGTAACACAAAGTCCCCTGGTCGAGTATAACAAAGTCCCTTGATCGAGTATAACAAAGCCCACTGATGAGTAAAACAAGTCCCGATCAGGTATAACAAGTCCTCTGATCGAGTATAACAAGTTATCTGGTCATTGTACAACAAAGGCCCCTGATCGAGTATAACAAAGTCGCGTGATCGAGCACAACAAAGACCCCTGGTAGAGTATAACAAAACCACCTAATCGAGTATAACAAAGTCCCCTGGTTGAGTATAACAAAGCCCCCTGATCGAGTATAACAAAGTCCCCTAATCCAGTATATCAAATTCCCCTGATCGAGCATAACAAAGGCCCCCGGTTGAGTATAACAAAGCCTCCTGACTGAGTATAACAAAGTCCCCTGATCGAGTATAACACATCCCCTTATCGAGTATAACATATCCCCTGATCGTGTATAACAAAGTTCCCTGGTCGAGTATAGTAATGTCCCCTCATCGAGTATAACAAAGGACCCTCATCGAGTATAACAAAGTCCTCTTATCGAGAATAACAAAGGCCCCTGGTCGAGTATAACAAAGCTCCCCTGATCGAAACTTACAAAGTCCCCTGATCAAGTATAACAAAGTCCCCTGATCGAGTATAACAAAGTCCCCTTCTCGAGGAAAACAAATCCCCCTGATCGAGTATAACAAAGTCCCTTCATCGAGTATAACAAAGGCCCTTCATCGAGTATAACCAAGGCCCCTGATCGATAATAACAAAGTCCTCTGATCGAATATAACAAAGTCCCCTTATCGAGCATAACAAAGCCCCCTCATCGAATAATACAAAGTCCCCTGATCAAGTATAACACATCCCCTGATCGAGTATAACATATCCCCTGGTCGAGTATAACAATGTCCCATGATCGCATATAACAAAGGCCCCTCATCGTGTATAACAAAGTCCAATTATCGAGCATAACAAAGGCCCCTGGTCGAGTATAACAAAGCTCCCTCATCGAATATTACAAAGTCCCCTGATCAAGTATAACAAAGTCCCCTGATTGAGTATATCAAAGTCCCCTGGTCGAGGAAAACAAAGCCCCCTCATCGAGTATAACAAAGTCCCCTCATCGAGTATAACAAAGTTTCCTTGTTGACCATAACAAAGGCCCCTGGTCGAGTATAACAAAGTCCCCTAATCGAATATAACAAAGCCCCCTGGTCGAGTATAACAAAGCCCGCTGATCGAGCATAACAAAGTCCCCTGATCGAGTATATAAAACCCCTCTGGTCGAGTATAATAAAGGCAATGATCGAGTATAACAAAGTCTCATGATCGAGTATAAGAAATTCCCCTGGTTCGAGTATAACAAAAGCCCCTGATATAATATAACAAAGGCACACCATTGAGTATACCAAAGTACCCTTATCGAGCATAACAAAGGCCCCTGGTAGAGTATAACAAAGCTTCCCTGATCGAATCTTACAAATTCCCCTGATCATGTATAACAAAGTCCCCTGATCGAGTATAAGAAAGTCCCCTTCTCGAGGAAAACAAATCCCCCTGATCGAGTATAACAAAGGC
>NW_024720431.1:0-84335 GCF_018991925.1 Homarus americanus
TGGATAAAGGGTTATCTGTCCAACAGGTATGCCAGTGTTCTGTTTAGGGGATTTAAAAGTACCAGAATGAGATCATTTGAGCTGGGCACGCCTCAGGGAGGAGTGTTAAGTCCTATGCTCTTTAATATACTGATGCACAAGCTTATTGCTGACATTCCAGTTCAGCCAAACGAAGCCGTAATATGCTATGCTGGTGATATCTGCATTATGACACAAACCAAACTCAGGCTCCAAGCCTTGCTGGATGTATTTGCTCGGAGAACTGTTGAATGTGGTCTCATAATATCTGTTGACAAGACGAGGGTCCTCAATCCTCGTCCTGCTCACCCTCTGCCTCTTGACTATAACATTAACAGCATGCCCTTGGAACCATGTAGCTCCTATAAATATCTTGGGATTTGTGTGAATGATGCAAACTTTGTCAGCAACCTTCGTGACAAACTAATGCAGCGCATTAAACCCCTGAGAACCCTTGTTGGCAAGGGCTATGGAATTAACATCACCTATGCTCGTACTTTCTATCTTCACTTCATTCGTTCTGTAGTTGACTATCATGCTCTCCATCCTGTGACTATTCCGCCTAAACAACTCAACAGCCTTGAGGTAGTGCAAAATGAAGCTATGCGCATCATCCTAGGTTGCCCAAAATGAACCAGAATTGTAAACATGAGGAAAGAGCTCGGACTGCCCTCCCTATCTGAGAGGATAGCTCTACTTAATACCATGTTTTGTGTCAAAGTTTTGAAGAACAATGGTTCTCAAACTACAGCTCAAACTGAGTTGATGTTCTATCTAAGTAATCCCGACCATCTCGCCAACCTTCCACAAAACACTCTCTTTCGGGTGTGGCTTCATAAAAGTGTTGCAGATCTCTTGAAACTGAATGTCTCAATCACCCCAGACGAACATATTAATGCCATTCCTCCTTGGCTGGACATATCAGTTCCTATTAATTACACTCCTCTTGGTAGTAAGCAAATGTTAAACACCGATGTGGTGAGATGTGTCACACTAGAAACTATTAACAGACACATAGAGAGTATTAAATCAAGTGAATGTTATGCTTTTACTGATGGTTCTGTGCAGACAAACACAGGTAGAACAGGCTGTGCAATTGTAATATATAAAGAAAAAGAGATGATAGTGTCAAACAAACAAAGGCTGGACAACTGGGCCAGCACAACACAAACTGAACTAACTGGAATCTACTTAGCCACAGACTACCTCAAAGAAAATGGAGGTGGGGTGATATTCTGTGACTCTCAAAATGCTTTAAAATCAATGAACAGCCCGTCAGGCTCTATGTCTAAAGTTGTATGTGATATTAAAAGGATTGTGATAACTGCCAATGAGAACAACTTTCGTATCGAATTTGTGTGGATTCCGTCCCATGTTGGAATCAGGTATCATGACCGTGCTGATAGACAGGCCAATGAGGCATGTTAGAAAGAAAATGTTGACCGTGACCTTGGCCTGTCCAATGCTGTAATTAAAAATATTCAAGTCAGAATCATGAACTCTAATCTAGAAGAAGTGAGAAATGCAAAGAGACCTGACAGTTGTAGCATTAGTAAATATGACAAATTTTGTGACAAGAGGTACCGGTATGGCCAGCATAAGGACAGAACCAGACAATGTGATGTAGTCGTGGCCAGAATTAGGCTAGGATACAGACACATCTGGCAAGTTAGTAACGCTGTACCCACACCGGAACACTCAGCATGTAAACTTTGTGATAAACCTTTAAAGCATACACTTGAACACTATATTATTGAATGTGACACTGTCAAAGACTTCAGGCCACTTGACTTATTGTATCTTGAACTATGTAATTACTTCATTGAATCAGGTGTGCTTGAGGGCATTCTTGCTGTTTATCCCAAATTTGCTAGCCCACACTGATTAGTCTTCAATTAGAATATGACTCCAATGTATGTGATCCACTGACCTATATATACTGCTGATGAATATGATGTATTTCCTTCTTTGTGTACGAACCTATGTCCTGCATGGCAGTGAACAGTGGCATTACCCACATGAATCTGACCTATATATAGTGTCAATGAATATGATGCATTCTTTGTGTACGAACCTCTGTCCTGTATGGCAGTGAAAAGTGACATTACCCACATGAATCCGACCGACGTATATGTATGTATGTGTGCGTGTGTGTGTATATATATGTACATGTATATGTGTATGTATATATGTATATGTATGTATATGTGTGTGTGTGTGTGTGTGTGTGTGTACATATATGTATATGTACTGTCAATGAATATGATGCATCTCTTTGTGTACGAACCTCTGTCCTGCATGGCAATGAACAGTGACATTACCCATATGAATCTGACCTCTATACATTTATAGCTGTTAATGAATATGATGTATTTCTTTGTGTATGAACCTCTGTCCTGCGTGGCAGTGAGAAGTGATACCACCCTCAGTGTCAAGACCTGACTGAATTACTCAGAATAGGCAAACTTTACTACAAGCTCTGCCAATAAATTTGTTAAACTAACTAACTTCCCTTTATGTCTCATGAGTTAAGGGTGTAGAAGCCTGAAGAGTCAAGGGCGTAGAAGCCTGAAGAGTCAATGGTTTATGTCATCAAGTTATTGGAAGCTCCAACAACTCCTTGAATACGAATTCGCAACTTTCGATTTACAACAGGTACCTACCTTACTGCTAGGTGAGCAGGGACTGACATTTTCGCCCCCCAGGCCCCGATGTGGGTCAGTGACCTGTGCCTGGGTGCGATTTTTTTCCCTGAGGGCTTCCGTCGCATTGTTTGAAGCGCGGCATCACTGTACAATCCGGGTGGACTAATCCCCGTTAAAAAAAAAAAAATAAATAAAAAGAGCTTTTTGAATGAGATTGTATGAGTATGGAAACAGAAGGCTTACATGAACTTATAAGGGAAAATGTACTGTACATATAATTAAAAAATTGCACATTATATCAGCATATCAAGGAATGAGGGTCCATGACAGCAGCAGGGTGCAGGACAGGAGCAGGGGGTACCTGAGGGAGAAAAGAGGGTGCCCAGAAATGTTGTGGGCGAGGTGGTGCTGCAAGAGGTATTGGTGGGCAGACTGGCGGAGGACGTGCGGGATAAATGTGTCCAGGGCGGTTGGAAGGCTGGCGTGGAGCAGTAGCCTTGAATGCAGAAACTGCCTGTGTAGTGTTTGCAGTAGGTCGTGACTGGCAGCAGGAGTGAAGTGGTCAAGGTGAGAAGTAAGGCGTGTGATGTGCTGCTTGATAGTGTCGGAGGTTATGGCGTCTACCAATCCCCGTCGATGTCGCTTCCTCGTGAAGTTGCAGGGAGCCTCACAGCGTCTAGCTTTAGCACCAAAACGTTGATGGTACCAACAGAAGGTAGGTACACTGTGCTGGGGGCTGGCGGCGGGGTCAGGGGCAGGACGGGGATGTTGGGGTCGGTAGGGCACAGTGCGTGGGGCAGGAACAGGAGAAGCAGCATGCATGGAGGAGCAGAGCTGCTCGAGGGTGTCCATTCTGCGGTGTACAGACTCTAGCAGAACCCTTATGTCTTGCTTGTCTGGTGGAATGCTACTTCCCTGAGGAGCGTTGATCAGGTTGACGAAACCGGGGCTAAGTGAAGGTGTGACCACTGAGTGGTTTGCGGCAGCATGGCGCACAGCATTGTATTCGTGGAGTACTCTGTCTGCCGTGGCTGCATAGGTCGTCGAGGAGGTAGAGGAGTCCAATGCTGAGAGGACGATACGAACTTCTGCAGGGAGCTTCTGAGTGTGAAGTTGGCGCAGGATTGTGTCAGGAAGCCTGTCTGTGTGGCGGGAATTCAGTCTTCGCATCTCGTCCCAGAGACGTGCAGGCGTTGAATTGCCGAGGGAGAAGGCGGATAGGTCTTGCAGGAGATTGGTGTGAGGCCGTTAGTATCGCCTCTTGAGAGCATCTCGTAGAGCGGCGAATTTGTTGTCAGCTGGAGGGTTGGTGATGACTTCTGCAACTTGTATGGCGACTTCTATGGGCAGGGAACAGAACAGGGCGACGTATTTCTGTACGTCTGTAGCTGGAGAGCCGATGCGAGCTGCCTCCGTGTGGATGAGCCAGTCTTCAATGTTGTGATTGAAGACTGGGAGAGTTATCTGTTTCTCCTCCATCCTGTGTGAGTGCGTTTCACCAGGGGTCACCATTTGTGGGGTTTCGTGATGTATCTAACATAGGATGGAGGTGAGAAGGGAAACTCAGCTATGGCGATTTTCTTATATAAATATATTATATACAAAACAGTCTGGTGCTGGAAAGTTGCTGCTTGGAAGAGGAGTTGCTGCGTGGTAGAGGAGTTGCTGTGTAGGAGCTTCATTAGAGGAGGTGCTGCGTGTTGGGCTCCAGGTTGAATCTGCCCTACGGTCGGTCGGTGATACGAAGAGAAGAGAGCATTAGATCTGAGGGTGCAAGAAGGGTACAGTACAAGGTAAAGCTCAGAAGTGGGAAATATAGGAGGAGGTTAACAGCAGGTGGGCTATCCACCTTGCGGAGACGAGGATTTTGTCTTCCGTCAACAGTGCTGCATTAGAGGACTCTGCGGTTAGGGAAGGCCGGTCTCAGCCAAGCTAAACTAAGTTGTTCTATTTGATGTTTTCTTGGGGCATATTATGCTAAGGGGGGGTTCCTCCAGGTCCTTGTGGCACTGGAGGGATGATCCCCATCTTTTTCGTTTCTAGTTTGTTTGTTTTTGTGGGTGTTTGTGAACTTTTATGTTTTTGTTTGTTTGTGGGGTTCCTCCAGGTCCTTGTGTGACTGGAGAGTTGTTCCCATCTTCTGGTTCTTTTTTATTGTGTATATAGAGCAGTGGTTCCCAAACTTTTTCTGATCATTACCCACTTTTCATATATGATCCTTATCCATGGCCCCCCTCTCCCAATCCATATCTCTGCCTGGCTCAGCTGCTGACTGGCTGTTCTAGTGTGGTGGGGCTTGGGATTTTTGTGTGTACATAGCCTCAGCTTATGGCCCCCTAAATTGTGCTGGGGGGCCATGGCCCCCAGTTTGGGAACCACTGATATAGAGGCTCTGGTTCTTCGTTATCAGTTTTTATGCTTCTAGGCCACCATCTGTGCGATGTGTTGTTGTTTTCCTCATTTAGTTGGTTTATCATGGGATCCTGTTCTTGTTGGATTTTTTCCCATATTGCATTTGCTTGGGTGTACATTCTAGTGTTGAGTGGGTCTATGCCGTGTTCTGTGAGTATGTCTTGTACTGTTTGTGTGTTTGGTGGTTGGTGTTTTGCCGCTCTTCTGAGGGCTATAATTTGCACTGCTTGAAATTTAAGTTTGTTTGTTCTTGCGATTGTGTTCAGAGGTATCGGAGAGTATTCTAAGTGTGGTCTGATCAGTGCTTTGTATAGGTGCAATTGCGTGTTGGTGTTAAATTGGCGGAATCTTCTGAGCTTTGTAAGTTGTGATTTTGCAATTGTTATTCTTTCATTGATGTGGGGGATTATTCCGTTTCTGGTTATCTTGAGTCCTAATATTTTTCCGTTGGCAACATATGGTATTTGTTGGTTATTGGCAATAATGGGGTAGGGGTTTGTTTTTGCTATGTCAATTATTTTGAGTTTTTGGACATTGGTTTTTATCTTCCATTTTCGTTCATAGTTGTTTATTATCTCTATTTCTCTGCTTGTTCTGATGGCCATCATTTGTTTGGATTTTCCTGGGTACCTGACTATCTGTGTGACATCAGCTGCGTATGCTATATATGCCGATTGCCGTGGTTGCGGCATGTCTGCTGTGTATACAGTGTATAATGTCGGCGATATATTACTGCCTTGGGGAACTCCACTATGAAGGTTGAAAGTTTATCCTAGATGGTTGTCGATGAATAATTTGGCCTTTCTGTTGTCTAAGAAATTTTATTGTAGTGTTGTGATATTGGAAGGCATGTCCAATTTGATCTGCCCGACATGGCGAGAATGGAAGCATATATTCACGTCCAGCGGACGTGGAACGGAAGTACGCGTCCCCTTTGTCTAGACGTCTACACTTGGCGCGTGTCTAGACGGCGATGCTTGTCAGAGAAACTTGGCGGACTCTGGGCGGCTAGGCTTGTCAGGGAACTTCGTCGTGGCAGTTGTACGGGAGAGTATCCACTACACCTTAATACCCAAATGCATAAGGCCTTAAAATATCCCTGAAATTGGTCATACTCTATTTCAAACCACCCCAACTGTAGGGGCTTGTTTCGCTCGCCATCCCTCTCCCTTGTCCCCACCCAATATAAAAATTGTTCCTGTGCCACGAAAGACTGTCAAGAAGGGATCCAACACAGGACACTGGCCGACTTCCCTGGCATTGGACACCTATTGTTGGGGTGACTATCAGGTAAAATTGATTTTTTTCTTCATCTCTGACCCAAAGAACAGACTAACTGCCCGAGCGGCAACTAAGCTGATAGGTGGTGAAATGTTAAAAAAAAAAAAAATAAATAATAAATCTAACATGGTTCATATTGAGGGAGGCACACGTCCTCCGCTTGTATCACCAATATCCCATTTGTGTTTTCTATAAGTACGAAATGATAATTACCATCTCCGTGATAAAAGAGCTACCACAAGTCAACTTGGACTGGGGCAGTGAGACCAAAGAGGGTGCTGTTAGCTGTACTAACGAGCCGATCAGTGGCGAAGAGAAAGTAAATTCTTGGGAATGACGCATCATGTCCCTCCCAGGCAGAATCAACACGGTAAACAGCATAAAGAAATAAAATAAAATACTTAATGATTGAAGTAACTATTTTATGAAATCCAGTATAATTAAGTGTAAATACAACTATGGATACATGTTAAGCACCTATTCTCAACTATTAATATGAACCTCAACAGGGTTCGAAAATGCTGGATCGTGGTGGGTGCCGGAGCACCTAGACAGATTCTGATTTGCCCCTCAAGGGACTAGTTTATTGGGCACCCCCTTGCATCCTGTGCAAGGCGAAGCTTGCAAAAGCGTTTACAGCTCCCAACAAGGAAGCATGCAAAATCTTAAATATTTGTTAGGGTCATGCCAAGGAAAGTATATTTCTGGATAACACCCTTCCCGTATTTGTCACAGGCTGGGATTCGAACACTGGACAATACGAGGTGTGTATGAAACATGCGGATTTTTTTTTCTTTCTTCTTTTTTCTTTTTACTGGGAATAGCCCACCCAGGCACAGGTCATCGACCCACAACGGGGCCTAGGGGGCGAAAAAATAAGAGTAAAAATAAATTAAAAATAGCAAAGAAAAAGATTATAATAATCTTCATGAAAATTGTGACCGAGTCCCAGGTTGCTGACCTGACTTTCTGCCACATTTACACACAATTGCAGGGTCTCAATTGTTTCGCGTACTATTGACAACTCAATATGCATGTATTGTTTCTCACTTTTGATCTTTTTTTTTCATTTTGTATGTCTTTATGGTTCTTTATTATTATCATTATTATTATTATTATTATTATTAATATTATTATTATTCTTATTATTATTATTATTATTATTTTTATATTTTTTATTTATTTTTTTAATTTTTATTTACTATGAATTATTATTTTTATTATTATTCATTTATTTATTTATTTTAATTATTTATTTATTGGGCACCCCCCTACATCCTAGTGTAAGGTGAAGCGCAGAAGCGTTTACAGCGCCCAACAGGGAAGCATGCTAAGTTCATGCTTGCCTTATGTCTCATGAGTTTAGGGTGTAGAAGCCTGAAGAGTCAAGGGCGTAGAAGCCTGAAGAGTCAAGGGCGTAGAAGCCTGAAGAGTCAAGGGCGTAGAAGCCTGAAGAGTCAATGGTTTATGTCATCAAGTTATTGGAAGCTCCAACAACTCCCTGAATACGAATTCGCAACTTTCGATTTACAAAAGGTACCTACTTTACTGCTAGGTGAACAGAGACTAACATTTTCGCCTCCCAGGCCCCGATGTGGGTCAGTGACCTGTGCCTGGGAATGCAAGTTTAGTTTCTTTAACCTATCCTGATATGGAAGGTTCTAAGTCCCGGAATCATTTTCGACATTCTTCGCTGCACCGACTCTAGTGAATTGATATCCATTCTATAATAACTGCAGCTTGGTGCTGGGAAGTGGCAGTGAGGTTACAAGCGTGATGTAGAGAGAGCTGCTTGGTGAGGGTGCTCAGAGGAGGACCAGCTTGTGGGTCGCCATGGTCGCCGGAGGAAGCGAGGGCCGCCAGGCAGGAGCGGAGGAGGAGGTCTTGCTTGCTGGTGGCTGTGGGTAGTAAGAGTGGTTACCACGAGGTGTGGGTCGCAATGGTCGCCGGCTGGAGCGAGGGCCGCCAGGCAGGAGTGGAGGAGGAGGTGTAACTTGAAGACTGGCTGTAGGTAGAAAGAGGTAGGTCACCACGAAGTGAGATCTTATATAACGGAGGTAGGCGTGGCTTAATAGTTGACCTCCGTCATGTAAGGCGGCGCTCGTTGACCTAGACCACAAGGCATACACTTGGGAACTCGCGGGGTCGGCTACTCAGCGACAAAAGCGTTTGTAGGGGAGGAATCCACTACAATATCAAGAAACAAGCTGAAGTATGAGGAACAATAGTGTATCTGTATTATATATATATATATATATATATATATATATATATATATATATATATATATATATATATATATATATATATATATATATATATCATGTAAATCCACAATGAAAACGTGGATAAGATAAATCTTGATGAAATCACACGGGAAAATGGAAACAACGGAGTACCTTAGCTTTCGTCTTTATTCAAGACATCTTCAGAGGCAACTGGATTACATGGACAGAGAGAGGCTTAAATATACAGGGTGACCTTAAAAACAGGAGGTCAGGTCATAATGATGACATCCACTAATCCACACACCAACACACACTGTAGGTGCGCGTGATCTAGGTATATGCTGATAACCACAAGGAAAGAAGAAAACACGAAGTTCCCAAGCGCTTTCGTGTAATTCACATCTTCAGGGATGAGTACAGACTAAGGAGAACTACAAAACAAGGTGTATATATACAGAGGAGGGTGAGATCAGGTCCACAATGGTCAGGTATTAGGTAATGACCCTACTAATCTTTAAAAAGCACAGCAACGGTCGGTAGTCAGGTCAGAGGGTAAGGTGACCCAACCTTCTCACTTGGTTACAAATCTTCTTTATTACAAAATTGTCCAGTTTGTACCTGCCATTACTCAAATTCATGTTGACTGCTTCGGTATGTTTAATGAGACTAGATTCTATACTGTTCCTACTGTCAACTGAATTACAAGGTAATATTGAGGAGGCATTATCCCAGTCATTGCAATGCTTATTATCTCTCAGATGAACAAACAGAGCATTGGATTCCTGGCCTGTCCTAACACTATATTTATGTTGTTTAAGTCTAGTTACAAGATCTTTACCTGTCTGGCCTAAGTAAAACATAATACATTCCTTGCAAGGAACTTTATAAATGCAACCAATTGTGTTGTTGGGGGAGTTCTTGATTAAGATTTATTTAACAGTGCATGAGGTTTTAAATGCCACATTGATGTTCCAGGTTTTTAGATGTAAAGGAATTTGAGAGAAATTTTTGTGAAATGGTAATACTAAGAGATTCTTATGGTCATGGGTGGGCTTGGGATCAGTTCTATAAAAAGATTTCTTAGTAATGTTCAGGCATTTGTCTATGAAAGATCTAGGGTATTTAAGGTTTGAGCCAATATTATAGATATATTTATATTCCTCATCAATGAATTCCGGGCTGCAAATTCTCAAAGCACGTAAAAACATTGTTGAAAATACTGACTGTTTGACTCTATTATGGTGGGCAGAATAATAATGAATGTATGAACACACATTAGTAGGTTTTCTATAAATACTGTACTTAAAGGTGTTACCTATTATGTGTATCAGACAGTCTAGGAATCGCAATTTACAGTCATGCTCTAATTCCACAGTGAATTTGATCGAGGGGGCTAAGTTATTAAGTTGTGGCAGGAAAGCTTTTAGGTCCTCATTACTTGGCCAGAGACATAATACATCATCTACATATCTAAACCAGACTGCTGAAGGTGGTAAAATATTACTTAATAGTTTCTTTTCAAAGAATTCCATATACAGGTTGCTTAATACAGGTGAGAATGGATTACCCATTGCCATACCAAATTTTTTAGCATAATATTCTCCATTGAATTCAAATTTACAATCCTTAATACATAGTTTGATAAGTTCGATGAAGTCGTCTTTCGTGACGGGCAATGAAATATTATCCAGGGAATCTATGAGAAACTCCAGTAAATCATCAACTGGGACCTTTGTAAAGAGTGATGTTACATCAAAAAACTGACCAGTTTTAAATCATAATTAATGTGTAAGTTATTGAGTTTATCAACCAAATCCATATTATTCTTGATATTAGAGTTAGAAATGTTGCCAACTAAGGGATTTAGTAAAGATATACCAGCATATACCTGGATCACGCGCAACTACGTCTTGAATAAAGACGAAAGCTAAGGTACTCCGTTGTTTCCATTTTCCCGTGTGATTTTATCAAGATTTATCTTATCCACGTTTTCATTGTGGATTTACATTATATATATATATATATATATATATATATATATATATATATATATATATATATATATATATATATATATATATATATATATATATATATATATATATATATATATATATATATATATATATATATATATATATATATATATATATATATATATATATATATATATATATCCTGAGGGAATTCATGACTTTTAAATACAACTTTTTTTGGGTACTGTGGGGTTCAAGATGTTTGGTTCACACTCAGGATGGGATGGAGAAAGGAAACTCACAATGTGCTCTCATGTATACATGTTGTATTGGATGTACAATGCAGCTTCGTGCTGGGAAGGCAGCATGGTTACAAGCGTGATGTAGAGAGAGCTGGTTGGTGAGGGTGCTCAGAGGAGGACAGCTTGTGGGTCACCATGCTCGCCGGCGGGAGCGAGGACCGCCAGGCGGGCGGAGGAGGTGTTGCTTGCTGGTTGGTGTGGGTAGAAAGAAGGCAGGTCGATACGATACGACATCTTTAGTTATGAGGTGAAAGAAGATTATTAGGGGTTGAAGGAAAAGTGGTGAAACTGAAATACAGTACGAGTAGAAAGAATCTGGGCTCAACCAGATCGCTTCATCTTCTTATTGGTGTTTTGTCTTTGTTCTGCTCCCTTGGGTCGTCAGACCTTTGTATTAATATTGGTTTATTTATATAATGCTGCTTATTATTATTATTTTATTATTGTTGGAGTTAGTGAGCCCGCCCAGGTCCTTGTGTAACTGGGAGGGTAGTCACATTTTTTTTTCTGAGGTGTTAGTTAAGTGTTAGTTGTGTTAGTCTAAAGGTACACTGTATGGAGAGGCCTGCCAGGTTCTTAGTGGAGCTGGTAGGTCACTCTCATCTTTTATTTTCTCTATTAATGTTTTATGTGTATATGTGTATATTGGGGCAGGAGGTGGTTCAATTACTTCTTCCTGGCTGATGTAGCTGGGAGGGTAATCACATTATTATTATTATTTTTGCTAAGATGTTAGTTCAATGTTAAATGTTAAATATTAGTTATGTTAGTCTAAAGGTACACTGTATGGAGAGGCCTGCCAGGTTCTTAGTGGAGCTGGTAGGTCACTCTCATCTTTTATTCTCTCTATTAATGTTTTATGTGTATATTGGGGCAGGAGATGGTTCAATTACTTTCTTCCTGGGTGATTTAAACCAACTGTGTTCTTGGAATTCGTCGTTGTCTATATTTGCAGCTTTGTTGTGTATTTCTACATTGATTGCTAGGAGGTTTGCTCTCTTGTGTAGCTGTTCATTATTGATATGGTCGGTATATTTTATGTTATATATAAATCTGAGGGCTATATTTTGTACTGTTTGTAACCTTTTAATGCTCGTTTTACTAAGAGTGTTCAATGGGATGGGTGGGTAGTCCATAATTGATTTGACAAGGGCTATATAAATCTTTCTTTTGTTATTAATGCTAAGGTTCTTAAAGCGTTTTATTTTTTATAATCTTATTCTTGCCTGTCGTTCTTTATCTTTTAAGTATGTTATATATCCTCTTTTTGTTAGTTTTAGTCCAAGCATCCTGCCTTCAGTGTCGTATGGGTATAGTTCCTGGTCGACTATTACTGGACTTGTTTTGATCTTGGCTATTGGAATTATCTTGAATTTGTTCTTATTTGTCCTGATTTTCCATTTTTTCTCAAAATCATTTATATTTTTTATCGCTCTTACCTTGTAGAGTGCCATAAATTGGGTTGATTTTCCTGGGTATGATACTATTTGAGTAATATCATCAGCAAACATTACATATTCGCTAAAGGGGGAAGGTTGAGGTGTGTCTGAGGTATAAATTGTATATAGTGTTGGAGAAAAACTTTCTCCTTGAGGTACTCCACTCTCAAGATTAAACATAGTTCCCATAAAGTTTCCAATTTGAATTTGTGCTCTCCTATCATCTAAATAGTTACACAATATTCTTAGCAAGTGTTCGTTAAGTCCCAATTTTAATATTTTATATTTTAAGCCTAAATGTCAAACTTTATCAAAAGCCTTAGAAACGTCCCTTAAAATTATATTGATCTGGTTCCCCTTGCTTTTTTCTATTGCAATTATTTCCGTTATTGTAGCTATTGCAGTTAGGGTATTTCTATTGGGCATAAATCCATGTTGTCTATAGTTAGTTTTCCCATGTTGTGTTAAAAAGGTTATAAGTCTTGAACTTAAAAATTTTCCAGCAGTTTCCCGGTAATTTCTAATAAAGATATTGGCCTGTAGTTTAATATTTCCTTATTGTCCTTACCCTCCTTGGGAATAAATATCATTTTAGCATATTTTAGTTTGTCTGGAAAGTAACAGGTTATTGAGCATGCGTTATAAATGTTTAGTAGTGTTTTTAAGATGTTTTCAGGTAGATTCATGATCATATTTCGTGTAATACCTGTGAGCCCGGGGGCTTTTTCCTTAAACTTCCTCAGACAGTGCATCATATCTCCCATGGTTATTATTTGATTATTAGGTAATAAGTTATAGTCTATATATTGCCTTGGGGTGATTCTATGTATTTGTCTTCCCATTTCTTCTTCTATCCTTTCTTCGTGTTCACTATCAAAATCTTCATTTTCCTCATCTCATATTTTAAAAACTTTCACCCATTCCCTTTTGAATGCTGACTCTTGTTCATTTTCCTCGTACAGTTTTGTTCCATTTTGGTCTTTAATGTATGGTGGTTTTTGCTTGTTGTGCCCCATCATCTTGTTTATGGAAGTCCAAAATGTTTTTGTGTCTTTAGTCTTGCCAGCCGCCATTATAATATCATTCCATTTTTTATTGTTTGCTTCCTTACATGCGTCTCTTACTTTTATCTGTAGTGCTGTCTGCGTCGTATATAGCCATCTGTTACTGCCGTGTCTTTCCATATACGTGTTTATTTCATTGTAATGGGTTTGGATTAATTTAACTTCTTCTGGTAGTCTGTTGTTGGGTTATGTTCTAAAGTGTGAAGTAGGAGTGTGTTTGGTTATAGATGTTTTTATTGCTGGGTGCAGTCTGTCCATTTCTGAGTCTATGTCTTCTGTTGTTTTCCCTTGTAGGTTAATCGAGTGGTGATTACCTAAGTCGTCTTTGAAGCTGTCCCAGTCTGTTTTACTCATTTTCAGTCTCTTTTTTATTGGTATCTGTATGGGGCTTGTTGACAGTGTTAGTATAATTGGCAGATGGTCACTGCCTGTGAGAGGTCCTTGTTTTAAATGGTAATTGAAAAAGGCTTTGTTGTTGGTAAAAATTTTGTCTGGGGTCGATTGTGTATTGTGATTTCTCCAGGTTGGAAAGTTAGGACCTAGATGAATCATTTTCCCTAGGTTTATTAATTGATTAAGGGCGTTTCCCACGGCGTTATTACTCATATTGTGGAAAATCCTGTGCCTGGCGTTAAAGTCTCCTAAGATGTACATCGGATTACTGTTGTTAGCCAATTTTAATAGGTCTTCTATAGGTAAGTAGGGTCGTCTCGGTGGCAGATAAGTAGTAGCAATGATTACGTCTCTCTATCAGTCGCTTGTGTTCCTTGTGTATCAGCTGTTGCTCCTTGCTCAAACCTTTGTTTGTCTAGCTGTAGTCTTTCTCTCAGTTCGCTTGAGTATGTTGCCTGAAATGCTTTTTCGGATTCTTGATTCTCTGGGAATATCATCTCTGGTAGGTTATTCAATTTAAACATTTTCCTTAACTCCTCATTGTATGATCCGGGTGCAATGATATTGTGCAGATGTGCATGGATCATACTAATCATTACTTTGTCATGTATTGGTTCACTTAAGTTTAATATGGTGGATTCTGGTCTGTGAGCCTCTTGGACCGCTCTCTTGGCTATTTCGACGTATGTCGTATCCTTCTTTTCTTGTTCCTTTTTCTTTGTTTCTTGTTCCTTGTAATAATCTTCTTTCACCTCATAACTAAAGACGTCGTATCGTATCGACCTGCCTTCTTTCTACCCACACCAACCAGCAAGCAACACCTCCTCCTCCTCCGCCTGCCTGGCGGTCCTCGCTCCCTCAGGCGAGCATGGTGACCCACAAGCTGTCCTCCTCTGAGCACCCTCACCAACCAGCTCTCTCTACATCACGCTTGTAACCATGCTGCCTTCCCAGCACGAAGCTGCATTGTACATCCAATACAACATGTATACATGAGAGCACATTGTGAGTTTCCTTTCTCCATCCCATCCTGAGTGTGAACCAAACATCTTGAACCCCACAGTACCCAAAAAAAGTTGTATTTAAAAGTCATGAATTCCCTCAGGATATATATATATATATATATATATATATATATATATATATATATATATATATATATATATATATATATATATATATATATATATATATATAAAGCAGGCGGAATTCTACATACAATCAACACCTCAACCCGCCAGGGTGGGCTCGTGGGCCGTGGGTTCGAATCCTGGCGGGTTGAAGTGTTGATTGTATATATATATATATATATATATATATATATATATATATATATATATATATATATATATATATATATATATATATATATATATATATATATATATATATATATATATATGTATGCAATGGGTAATCCACTCTCACCTGTATTAAGCAACGTATATATGGAATTCTTTGAAAAGAAACTTTTAAGTAATATTTTACCACCTTCAGCAGTCTGGTTTGGATATGTAGATGATGTATTATGTCTCTGGCCAAGTAATGAGGACCTAAAAGCTTTCCTGCCACTACTTAATAACTTAGCCCCCTCGATCAAATTCACTGTAGAATTAGAGCATGACTGTAAATTGCGATTCCTAGACTGTCTGATACACATAATAGGTAACACCTTTAAGTACAGTATTTATAGAAAACCTACTAATGTGTGTTCATACATTCATTATTATTCTGCCCACCACAGTAGAGTCAAACAGTCAGTATTTTCAACCATGTTTTTACGTGCTTTGACAATTTGCAGCCCGGAATTCATTGATGAGGAATATAAATATATCTATAATATTGGCTCAAACCTTAAATACCCTAGATCTTTCATAGACAAATGCCTGAACATTACTAAGAAATCTTTTTATAGAACTGATCCCAAGCCCACCCATGACCATAAGAATCTCTTAGTATTACCATTCCCAAAAATTTCTCTCAAATTCCTTTTCAACTAAAAACCTGGAACGTCAATGTGGTATTTAAAAACTCATGCACTGTTAAACAAATGTTAATCAAGAACTTCACCAACAACACAATTGGTTGAATTTATAAAGACCCTTGCAAGGAATGTAATATGTTTTACTTAGGCCAGACAGGTAAAGATCTTGTAACTAGACTTAAACAACATAAATATAGTGTTAGGACAGGCCAGGAATCCAATTCTCTGTTTGTTCATCTGAGGGACAATAAGCATTGCATTGACTGGGATAATGCCTCCTCAATATTACCTTGTAATTCAATTGACAGTCGGAACATTATAGAATCTAGTCTCATTAAACATACCGAAGCACTCAATATGAATTTGCGTAATGGCATGTACAAACTGGACAATTTTGTAATTAAGAATATTTGTAACCAGGTGAGAAGGTTGGGTCACCTTACCCTCTGACCTGACTACCGACCGTTGCTGTGCTTTTTAAAGATTAGTAGGGTCATTACCTAATACCTGACCATTATGGACCTGATCTCACCCTCCTCTGTATATATACACCTTGTTTTGTACTTCTCCTTAGTCTGTACTCACCCCTGAAGATGTGAATTACGCGAAAGCGCTTGGGAACTTCGTGTTTTCTTGTTTCCTTGTGGTTATCAGAATATACCTAGATCACGTGCACCTACAGTGATTTACTTGCATATATATATATACATATATGCTGATAACAACAAGGAAAGAAGAAAACACGAAGTTCCCATATATATATATATATATATATATATATATATATATATATATATATATATATATATATATATATATATATATATATATATATATATATATATATATATGGGAACTTCGTGTTTTCTTCTTTCCTTGTGGTTATCAGCATATACCTAGATCACGCGCACCTACAGTGATTTACTTGCATATATATATATATATATATATATAATAAAGATACACTATTGTTCCTCATACTTCAGCTTGTTTCTTGATATTGTAGTGGATTCTTCCCCTACAAACGCTTTTGTCGCTGAGTAGCCGACCCCGCGAGTTCCCCAGTGTATGCCTCGTGGTCTAGGTCAACCAGCGCCGCCTTACATGACGGAGGTCAACTATTAAGCCACGCCTACCTCCGTTATATAAGATCTCACTTCGTGGTGACCTACCTCTTTCTACCTACAGCCAGTCTTCAAGTTACACCTCCTCCTCCACTCCTGCCTGGCGGCCCTCGCTCCAGCCGGCGACCATTGCGACCCACACCTCGTGGTAACCACTCTTACTACCCACAGCCACCAGCAAGCAAGACCTCCTCCTCCGCTCCTGCCTGGCGGCCCTCGCTTCCTCCGGCGACCATGGCGACCCACAAGCTGGTCCTCCTCTGAGCACCCTCACCAAGCAGCTCTCTCTACATCACGCTTGTAACCTCACTGCCACTTCCCAGCACCAAGCTGCAGTTATTATAGAATGGATATCAATTCACTAGAGTCGGTGCAGCGAAGAATGTCGAAAATGATTCCGGGACTTAGAACCTTCCATATCAGGATAGGTTAAAGAAACTAAACTTGCATTCCCAGGCACAGGTCACTGACCCACATCGGGGCCTGGGAGGCGAAAATGTTAGTCTCTGTTCACCTAGCAGTAAAGTAGGTACCTTTTGTAAATCGAAAGTTGCGAATTCGTATTCAGGGAGTTGTTGGAGCTTCCAATAACTTGATGACATAAACCATTGACTCTTCAGGCTTCTACGCCCTTGACTCTTCAGGCTTCTACGCCCTTGACTCTTCAGGCTTCTACGCCCTTGACTCTTCAGGCTTCTACACCCTAAACTCATGAGACATAAGGCAAGCATGAACTTAGCATGCTTCCCTGTTGGGCGCTGTAAACGCTTCTGCGCTTCACCTTACACTAGGATGTAGGGGGGTGCCCAATAAATAAATAATTAAAATAAATAAATAAATGAATAATAATAAAAATAATAATTCATAGTAAATAAAAATTAAAAAAATAAATAAAAAATATAAAAATAATAATAATAATAATAAGAATAATAATAATATTAATAATAATAATAATAATGATAATAATAAAGAACCATAAAGACATACAAAATGAAAAAAAAAGATCAAAAGTGAGAAACAATACATGCATATTGAGTTGTCAATAGTACGCGAAACAATTGAGACCCTGCAATTGTGTGTAAATGTGGCAGAAAGTCAGGTCAGCAACCTGGGACTCGGTCACAATTTTCATGAAGATTATTATAATCTTTTTCTTTGCTATTTTTAATTTATTTTTACTCTTATTTTTTCGCCCCCTAGGCCCCGTTGTGGGTCGATGACCTGTGCCTGGGTGGGCTATTCCCAGTAAAAAGAAAAAAGAAGAAAGAAAAAAAAATCCGCATGTTTCATACACACCTCGTATTGTCCAGTGTTCGAATCCCAGCCTGTGACAAATACGGGAAGGGTGTTATCCAGAAATATACTTTCCTTGGCATGACCCTAACAAATATTTAAGATTTTGCATGCTTCCTTGTTGGGAGCTGTAAACGCTTTTGCAAGCTTCGCCTTGCACAGGATGCAAGGGGGTGCCCAATAAACTAGTCCCTTGAGGGGCAAATCAGAATCTGTCTAGGTGCTCCGGCACCCACCACGATCCAGCATTTTCGAACCCTGTTGAGGTTCATATTAATAGTTGAGAATAGGTGCTTAACATGTATCCATAGTTGTATTTACACTTAATTATACTGGATTTCATAAAATAGTTACTTCAATCATTAAGTATTTTATTTTATTTCTTTATGCTGTTTACCGTGTTGATTCTGCCTGGGAGGGACATGATGCGTCATTCCCAAGAATTTACTTTCTCTTCGCCACTGATCGGCTCGTTAGTACAGCTAACAGCACCCTCTTTGGTCTCACTGCCCCAGTCCAAGTTGACTTGTGGTAGCTCTTTTATCACGGAGATGGTAATTATCATTTCGTACTTATAGAAAACACAAATGGGATATTGGTGATACAAGCGGAGGACGTGTGCCTCCCTCAATATGAACCATGTTAGATTTATTATTTATTTTTTTTTTTTTTAACATTTCACCACCTATCAGCTTAGTTGCCGCTCGGGCAGTTAGTCTGTTCTTTGGGTCAGAGATGAAGAAAAAAATCAATTTTACCTGATAGTCACCCCAACAATAGGTGTCCAATGCCAGGGAAGTCGGCCAGTGTCCTGTGTTGGATCCCTTCTTGACAGTCTTTCGTGGCACAGGAACAATTTTTATATTGGGTGGGGACAAGGGAGAGGGATGGCGAGCGAAACAAGCCCCTACAGTTGGGGTGGTTTGAAATAGAGTATGACCAATTTCAGGGATATTTTGAGGCCTTATGCATTTGGGTATTAAGGTGTAGTGGATACTCTCCCGTACAACTGCCACGACGAAGTTCCCTGACAAGCCTAGCCGCCCAGAGTCCGCCAAGTTTCTCTGACAAGCATCGCCGTCTAGACACTCGCCAAGTCTAGACGTCTAGACAAAGGGGACGCGTACTTCCGTTCCACGTCCGCTGGACGTGAATATAAGCTTCCATTCTCGCCATGTCGGGCAGATCAAATTGGACATGCCTTCCAATATCACAACACTACAATGCAATTTCTTAGACAACAGAAAGGCCAAATTATTCATCGACAACCATCTAGGACAAACTTTCAACCTTCATAGTGGAGTTCCCCAAGGCAGTAATATATCGCCGACATTATACACTGTATACACAGCAGACATGCCGCAACCACGGCAATCGGCATATATAGCATACGCAGCTGATGTCACACAGATAGTCAGGTACCCAGGAAAATCCAAACAAATGATGGCCATCAGAACAAGCAGAGAAATAGAGATAATAAACAACTATGAACGAAAATGGAAGATAAAAACCAATGTCCAAAAACTCAAAATAATTGACATAGCAAAAACAAACCCCTACCCCATTATTGCCAATAACCAACAAATACCATATGTTGCCAACGGAAAAATATTAGGACTCAAGATAACCAGAAACGGAATAATCCCCCACATCAATGAAAGAATAACAATTGCAAAATCACAACTTACAAAGCTCAGAAGATTCCGCCAATTTAACACCAACACGCAATTGCACCTATACAAAGCACTGATCAGACCACACTTAGAATACTCTCCGATACCTCTGAACACAATCGCAAGAACAAACAAACTTAAATTTCAAGCAGTGCAAATTATAGCCCTCAGAAGAGCGGCAAAACACCAACCACCAAACACACAAACAGTACAAGACATACTCACAGAACACGGCATAGACCCACTCAACACTAGAATGTACACCCAAGCAAATGCAATATGGGAAAAAATCCAACAAGAACAGGATCCCATGATAAACCAACTAAATGAGGAAAACAACAACACATCGCACAGATGGTGGCCTAGAAGCATAAAAACTGATAACGAAGAACCAGAGCCTCTATATCAGTGGTTCCCAAACTGGGGGCCATGGCCCCCCAGCACAATTTAGGGGGCCATAAGCTGAGGCTATGTACACACAAAAATCCCAAGCCCCACCACACTAGAACAGCCAGTCAGCAGCTGAGCCAGGCAGAGATATGGATTGGGAGAGGGGGGCCATGGATAAGGATCATATATGAAAAGTGGGTAATGATCAGAAAAAGTTTGGGAACCACTGCTCTATATACACAATAAAAAAGAACCAGAAGATGGGAACAACTCTCCAGTCACACAAGGACCTGGAGGAACCCCACAAACAAACAAAAACATAAAAGTTCACAAACACCCACAAAAACAAACAAACTAGAAACGAAAAAGATGGGGATCATCCCTCCAGTGCCACAAGGACCTGGAGGAACCCCCCCTTAGCATAATATGCCCCAAGAAAACATCAAATAGAACAACTTAGTTTAGCTTGGCTGAGACCGGCCTTCCCTAACCGCAGAGTCCTCTAATGCAGCACTGTTGACGGAAGACAAAATCCTCGTCTCCGCAAGGTGGATAGCCCACCTGCTGTTAACCTCCTCCTATATTTCCCACTTCTGAGCTTTACCTTGTACTGTACCCTTCTTGCACCCTCAGATCTAATGCTCTCTTCTCTTCGTATCACCGACCGACCGTAGGGCAGATTCAACCTGGAGCCCAACACGCAGCACCTCCTCTAATGAAGCTCCTACACAGCAACTCCTCTACCACGCAGCAACTCCTCTTCCAAGCAGCAACTTTCCAGCACCAGACTGTTTTGTATATAATATATTTATATAAGAAAATCGCCATAGCTGAGTTTCCCTTCTCACCTCCATCCTATGTTAGATACATCACGAAACCCCACAAATGGTGACCCCTGGTGAAACGCACTCACACAGGATGGAGGAGAAACAGATAACTCTCCCAGTCTTCAATCACAACATTGAAGACTGGCTCATCCACACGGAGGCAGCTCGCATCGGCTCTCCAGCTACAGACGTACAGAAATACGTCGCCCTGTTCTGTTCCCTGCCCATAGAAGTCGCCATACAAGTTGCAGAAGTCATCACCAACCCTCCAGCTGACAACAAATTCGCCGCTCTACGAGATGCTCTCAAGAGGCGATACTAACGGCCTCACACCAATCTCCTGCAAGACCTATCCGCCTTCTCCCTCGGCAATTCAACGCCTGCACGTCTCTGGGACGAGATGCGAAGACTGAATTCCCGCCACACAGACAGGCTTCCTGACACAATCCTGCGCCAACTTCACACTCAGAAGCTCCCTGCAGAAGTTCGTATCGTCCTCTCAGCATTGGACTCCTCTACCTCCTCGACGACCTATGCAGCCACGGCAGACAGAGTACTCCACGAATACAATGCTGTGCGCCATGCTGCCGCAAACCACTCAGTGGTCACACCTTCACTTAGCCCCGGTTTCGTCAACCTGATCAACGCTCCTCAGGGAAGTAGCATTCCACCAGACAAGCAAGACATAAGGGTTCTGCTAGAGTCTGTACACCGCAGAATGGACACCCTCGAGCAGCTCTGCTCCTCCATGCATGCTGCTTCTCCTGTTCCTGCCCCACGCACTGTGCCCTACCGACCCCAACATCCCCGTCCTGCCCCTGACCCCGCCGCCAGCCCCCAGCACAGTGTACCTACCTTCTGTTGGTACCATCAACGTTTTGGTGCTAAAGCTAGACGCTGTGAGGCTCCCTGCAACTTCACGAGGAAGCGACATCGACGGGGATTGGTAGACGCCATAACCTCCGACACTATCAAGCAGCACATCACACGCCTTACTTCTCACCTTGACCACTTCACTCCTGCTGCCAGTCACGACCTACTGCAAACACTACACAGGCAGTTTCTGCATTCAAGGCTACTGCTCCACGCCAGCCTTCCAACCGCCCTGGACACATTTATCCCGCACGTCCTCCGCCAGTCTGCCCACCAATACCTCTTGCAGCACCACCTCGCCCACAACATTTCTGGGCACCCTCTTTTCTCCCTCAGGTACCCCCTGCTCCTGTCCTGCACCCTGCTGCTGTCATGGACCCTCATTCCTTGATATGCTGATATAATGTGCAATTTTTTAATTATATGTACAGTACATTTTCCCTTATAAGTTCATGTAAGCCTTCTGTTTCCATACTCATACAATCTCATTCAAAAAGCTCTTTTTATTTATTTTTTTTTTTTTAACGGGGATTAGTCCACCCGGATTGTACAGTGATGCCGCGCTTCAAACAATGCGACGGAAGCCCTCAGGGAAAAAAATCGCACCCAGGCACAGGTCACTGACCCACATCGGGGCCTGGGGGGCGAAAATGTCAGTCCCTGCTCACCTAGCAGTAAGGTAGGTACCTGTTGTAAATCGAAAGTTGCGAATTCGTATTCAAGGAGTTGTTGGAGCTTCCAATAACTTGATGACATAAACCATTGACTCTTCAGGCTTCTACGCCCTTGACTCTTCAGGCTTCTACACCCTTAACTCATGAGACATAAAGGGAAGTTAGTTAGTTTAACAAATTTATTGGCAGAGCTTGTAGTAAAGTTTGCCTATTCTGAGTGATTCAGTCAGGTCTTGACACTGAGGGTGGTATCACTTCTCACTGCCACGCAGGACAGAGGTTCATACACAAAGAAATACATCATATTCATTAACAGCTATAAATGTATAGAGGTCAGATTCATATGGGTAATGTCACTGTTCATTGCCATGCAGGACAGAGGTTCGTACACAAAGAGATGCATCATATTCATTGACAGTACATATACATATATGTACACACACACACACACACACACACACATATACATACATATACATATATACATACACATATACATGTACATATATATACACACACACGCACACATACATACATATACGTCGGTCGGATTCATGTGGGTAATGTCACTTTTCACTGCCATACAGGACAGAGGTTCGTACACAAAGAATGCATCATATTCATTGACACTATATATAGGTCAGATTCATGTGGGTAATGCCACTGTTCACTGCCATGCAGGACATAGGTTCGTACACAAAGAAGGAAATACATCATATTCATCAGCAGTATATATAGGTCAGTGGATCACATACATTGGAGTCATATTCTAATTGAAGACTAATCAGTGTGGGCTAGCAAATTTGGGATAAACAGCAAGAATGCCCTCAAGCACACCTGATTCAATGAAGTAATTACATAGTTCAAGATACAATAAGTCAAGTGGCCTGAAGTCTTTGACAGTGTCACATTCAATAATATAGTGTTCAAGTGTATGCTTTAAAGGTTTATCACAAAGTTTACATGCTGAGTGTTCCGGTGTGGGTACAGCGTTACTAACTTGCCAGATGTGTCTGTATCCTAGCCTAATTCTGGCCACGACTACATCACATTGTCTGGTTCTGTCCTTATGCTGGCCATACCGGTACCTCTTGTCACAAAATTTGTCATATTTACTAATGCTACAACTGTCAGGTCTCTTTGCATTTCTCACTTCTTCTAGATTAGAGTTCATGATTCTGACTTGAATATTTTTAATTACAGCATTGGACAGGCCAAGGTCACGGTCAACATTTTCTTTCTAACATGCCTCATTGGCCTGTCTATCAGCACGGTCATGATACCTGATTCCAACATGGGACGGAATCCACACAAATTCGATACGAAAGTTGTTCTCATTGGCAGTTATCACAATCCTTTTAATATCACATACAACTTTAGACATAGAGCCTGACGGGCTGTTCATTGATTTTAAAGCATTTTGAGAGTCACAGAATATCACCCCACCTCCATTTTCTTTGAGGTAGTCTGTGGCTAAGTAGATTCCAGTTAGTTCAGTTTGTGTTGTGCTGGCCCAGTTGTCCAGCCTTTGTTTGTTTGACACTATCATCTCTTTTTCTTTATATATTACAATTGCACAGCCTGTTCTACCTGTGTTTGTCTGCACAGAACCATCAGTAAAAGCATAACATTCACTTGATTTAATACTCTCTATGTGTCTGTTAATAGTTTCTAGTGTGACACATCTCACCACATCGGTGTTTAACATTTGCTTACTACCAACAGGAGTGTAATTAATAGGAACTGATATGTCCAGCCAAGGAGGAATGGCATTAATATGTTCGTCTGGGGTGATTGAGACATTCAGTTTCAAGAGATCTGCAACACTTTTATGAAGCCACACCCGAAAGAGAGTGTTTTGTGGAAGGTTGGCGAGATGGTCGGGATTACTTAGATAGAACATCAACTCAGTTTGAGCTGTAGTTTGAGAACCATTGTTCTTCAAAACTTTGACACAAAACATGGTATTAAGTAGAGCTATCCTCTCAGATAGGGAGGGCAGTCCGAGCTCTTTCCTCATGTTTACAATTCTGGTTCATTTTGGGCAACCTAGGATGATGCGCATAGCTTCATTTTGCACTACCTCAAGGCTGTTGAGTTGTTTAGGCGGAATAGTCACAGGATGGAGAGCATGATAGTCAACTACAGAACGAATGAAGTGAAGATAGAAAGTACGAGCATAGGTGATGTTAATTCCATAGCCCTTGCCAACAAGGGTTCTCAGGGGTTTAATGCGCTGCATTAGTTTGTCACGAAGGTTGCTGACAAAGTTTGCATCATTCACACAAATCCCAAGATATTTATAGGAGCTACATGGTTCCAAGGGCATGCTGTTAATGTTATAGTCAAGAGGCAGAGGGTGAGCAGGACGAGGATTGAGGACCCTCGTCTTGTCAACAGATATTATGAGACCACATTCAACAGTTCTCCGAGCAAATACATCCAGCAAGGCTTGGAGCCTGAGTTTGGTTTGTGTCATAATGCAGATATCACCAGCATAGCATATTACGGCTTCGTTTGGCTGAACTGGAATGTCAGCAATAAGCTTGTGCATCAGTATATTAAAGAGCATAGGACTTAACACTCCTCCCTGAGGCGTGCCCAGCTCAAATGATCTCATTCTGGTACTTTTAACTCCCCTAAACAGAACACTGGCATACCTGTTGGACAGATAACCCTTTATCCATGTCAGGAGGTTACCTTGTATGCCAAAATTAGCTAGTTGCTCAAGTATAATGTCTCTATTAGCTACATCAAAGGCTGATTTAAGGTCTATGAAGGCTGTTTGTGTCTTATCTTTTGAGTGAACAAGATATTCTGCAAAGCATGTCTGTGTGCTACGCCCGGGCATGAACCCGTACAGATTAGGGGCGAGTTTGTCTTTGACTTGAAACATGAGACGGTTTAGAACAACTCTTTCAAGGACTTTACACATACAGGATGTAAGTGAAATTGGCCTGAAGTTTGGAGAATTAGCTTTAGGGATTGGAACTATGTTTCCATGAGTCCATGTCTTAGGCAGATTACCCTGTGTGAGGCTCATTTGATACAGGTCAAGCAGTGGATGGTTAGGGATCTCATTCAACAATCTCAGGGTGTTATAGGTTATGCCATCCTCACCAGGGGAGGATGACTCACCTTTCATTAGTGCTGTTGTTAATTCGTGGTATGTTATAGGAAACTGGTCGGTAAGGTCTGGTGAGGAACAGGCTATTTCAATATTGAAACCCCTATTAATGTGTGAGGTGTTAAGATATTGTTGTATGTCAGGAGGCAGGGAAGTGATTTGTGACACACTAGACCATTGGTCTAATAGCATGTCAGCATATTCTGCAGGGTTGTAATGAAGCTTGACTGGGGTGGGTGACTTTGTAATGGTTCTAATTTTGTTCCACATTTCTGCTAGAGTGGTTGTTCTATTGATCTCCTGTAAGAAGTGTTCCCAATAGGTGTTTCTCACCTGACCTTTGAGTTCCCGAAATTCTCTGTTAGCTTTGAGGAATGCCAAAAGGTTATCACTAGTTTTATTTTGCTTATAAGTGTTGGCAAGCTGTTTTACATTCTCTCCTTCTTTGGTGAGGATGGGGTCATGTGTCCACAGAGGTGGTTTAGTGCTGCCCCCCTTCCTCCTTGACTTAACCCAGGTGGTATAATATGTGGTAATGACATTTACAAGATCACAGCAAAATTCATCCACTGACCCAGGTGTATATCCAGCATACCATCTGTGGATGTAGGCCTTGAAGTGCAGTTTAAGATTATCTGGGATATTAATTCTGAGCTTAGGATGGGGTTCACACTTGACATCAGCAGCAGTGTATTCAGTAAGTATTGCATAATGATCACTGACTAGGTGGTCTGAGATGACCTTAGCCTTGACATTACTGTCTACTAGGTTATACCCAATGACATAATCAAGTCTGCCCCCCATCAGATGTGTCACTTTGTCTGTGTCGTATACAGTGATATTATGATTATTGATGTAATTCACGAACACCCTCCCATTAGAGTTACACTGGACATCACCGAGGATAGTGTGACGAGAGTTAAAGTCACCCATACACAGCATAGCATTGTTACCTGATGGCTTTGACAACACGTCCGCTCGCAGTTCATTACACCGAACATAGATGTTATACAGCGAAAATTGACTGTTTGCTGTCTTTAATGTAAATTGTTGATAGTGAATACTTTCATCATTGTGAGTTGTAATCCATTTACAGACCAGACCATTCTTTACATAAGTGAGCAGGCCACTTCCTGCTCCACTATTATATGCTGTAAACCCAGCTATCCTGGGTGCAACTTTCTTCTGGGTGCTGGACGTGTAAGGTTCTTGTAAACCAATTACATCAATGTCAAAAACTTTAACAAACCATTGTAGATCATTAATTCTGCGATTAACACTCCGGATGTTCCATGAAATGAACCTTAGCGTTCGTGTTACTTTTCCCACCTTGAATTTAGCGTAGAGAGTCGCACGCTGGCTTCATAGATCAGCCTGACCAATAAGCTGACCATTCCAATTTCTGTACCTCTGGATTTCCTGATAATGTTCTTCACAGCCCTTATTCCAGTAGGATTTTTATACGTGGGTTCCTTCATCAGTCCCGCGAGTTCCTCCTCCGTAAAAAATGGAAAACTTACAGGGTCATGAACAGTCTTCAGACCTGGGACTATTATAGAGACCACGCTGGCAGTCTGGGGCTCATTCTCCCCATCCATGCTTCCATCACTATCGGTCTCGCTCTGGCTACTCACCCTCAAGTTGGCATCATTATGAGAGGAGGCACGAGCTCCTTCAGAAGCTCCACTAACACTATCACTGTCATTGTTCACTAGTACACTTACTTGGCAGGCTTTAACCTGACCTGCATTGGCTAACGAAGGAGAGTCACTGTACCTGTTGACTTCAGGTGGTGGAGGCGATCCGGCCGCATTGGCATCACTGAGTGGGACTGCTATTGTGGATGCAGGAGACCTCCCAGGACAACTGGGGTGCAAGGCCGTCACACCCTCCTCCCTGGACCTGGAACACTGCCCCCTGGGTGGGGAGGTGCTGCTGTTGATTTCAGGTGCTGGAGGCGAACCCGCAGTGTTGCTGTTGGCATCACTGAGTGGGACCGCTTTTGTGGGTGGAGGCGCGCTCCCAAGGCACCCTGGATGCCAGGCCGTCACCCCCTCCTCCCTGCACATAAAGGCAAGCATGAACTTAGCATGCTTCCCTGATGGGCGCTGTAAACACTTCTGCGCTTCACCTTACACTAGGATGTAGGGGGTTGCCCAATAAATAAATATAAAATAAATAAAATAAATAATAATAATAATAATAATAATAATAATAATAATAATAATAATAATAATAATAATAATAATTCATAGAAAATAAAAATTACAAAAAAATAACAAAGTAGTAATAATAATAATAATAATAATAATAATAATAATAATAATAATAATAATAATAAAGACATACAAAATGAAAAAAGATCAAAAGTGAGAAACAATATATGCATGTTTAGTTGTCAATAGTATGCGAAACAATTGAGACCCTGCAATTGTGTGTAAATGTGGCAGAAAGTCAGGTCAGCAACCTGGGACTTGGTCACAATTCTCATGTAGATTAGTATACTCTTTTTCTTTACTATTTTTAATTTATTTTTACTCTTATTTTTTCGCCCCCTAGGCCCCGTTGTGGGTCGATGACCTGTGCCTGGGTGAGCTATTCCCCGTAAAAAGAAAAAAAGAAGAAAGAAAAAGAAAAAACGGCATGTTTCACACACACTGTGGGGTACTGGTTGTTTGGTTCACACTCAGGATGGGATGGAGAAAGGAAACTCACAATGTGCTCTCTGTATACATGTTGTATTGGATGTACAATGCAGCTTGGTGCTGGGAAGTGGCAGCGTGGTTACAAGCGTGATGTAGAGAGAGCTGGTTGGTGAGGGTGCTGATGGGTGGGTCGCTCACAATGTGCTCGTATACATGTTGTATTGGATGTACAATGCAGCTTGGTGCTGGGAAGTGGCAGCGTGGTTACAAGCGTGATGTAGAGAGAGCTGGTTGGTGAGGGTGCTGAGAGGAGGACAGCTTGTGGGTCGCCATGCTCGCCGAAGGGGAGCGAGGGCCGCCAGGCAGCGGCGGAAGAGGTGGTGTAGCTTGCTGCGGCTGTAGCTAGAAGAAGAGAGAGATAGGTCGATACGATACGAAGTCTTTAGTTAAGAGGTGAAAGAAGATTATTAGGGGTTGAAGGAAAAGTGGTGAAACTGAAATACAGTAGGAGTAGAAAGAATCTGGGCTCAACCAGATCGCTTCATCTTTCTTATTGGTGTTTTGTCTTTGTTCTGCTCCCTTGGGTCGTCAGACCTTTGTATTAATATTGGTTTATTTATATAATGCTGCTTATTATTATTATTTGTTGGAGTTAGTGAGCCCGCCCAGGTCCTTGTGTAACTGGGAGGGTAGTCACATTTTTTTTTTTGAGGTGTTAGTTAAGTGTTAGTTGTGTTAGTCTAAAGGTACACTGTATGGAGAGGCCTGCCAGGTTCTTAGTGGAGCTGGTTGGTCACTCTCATCTTTATTCCTCTATTAATGTTTTATGTGAAATGTGTATATTGGGCAGGAGGTGGTTCAATTACTTCTTCCTGGCTGATGTAGCTGGGAGGGTAATCACATTATTATTATTATTATATTATTTCCGAGGAGTTAGTGAGCCCGCCCAGGTCCTTGTGTAGCTGGGAGGGTAGTCACATTTTTTTTTTTTTTTTTTTTTTTTTTACTAAGATGTTAGTTCAATGTTAAATGTTAAATGTTAAATGTTAGTTATGTTAGTCTAAAGGTACACTGTATGGAGAGGCCTGCCAGGTTCTTGTGGAGCTGGTAGGTCACTCTCATCTTTTATTCTCTCTATTAATGTTTTATATGTATATTGGGGCAGGAGATGGTTCAATTACTTTCTTCCTGGCTGATTTAAACCAACTGTGTTCTTGGAATTCTTCGTTGTCTATATTATTTATCCAGTTTTGATATGTTTCTGTGTTAAGTTCAGTCACTTTTTTCCAAATATTTGCAGCTTTGTTGTGTATATCTACATTGATTGCTAAGAGGTTTGCTCTCTTGTGTAGCTGTTCATTATTGATGTGGTCTGTATATTTTATGTTATATATAAATCTGAGGGCTATATTTTGTACTGTTTGTAACCTTTTAATGCACGTTTTACTAAGGGTGTTCAATGGGATGGGTGGGTAGTCCATAATTGATTTGACAAGGGCAATATAAATCTTTCTTTTGTTATTAATGCTAAGGTTCTTAAAGCGTTTTATTTTTGATAATCTTATTCTTGCCTGTCGTTCCTTATCTTTTAAGTATGTTATATATCCTCTTTTTGTTAATTTTAATCCAAGCATCCTGCCTTCAGTGTCGTATGGGTATAGTTCCTGGTCGACTATTACTGGACTTGTTTTAATCTTCGCTATTGGTATTATCTTGAAATTGTTCTTATTTGTCCTGATTTTCCATTTTTTCTCAAAATCATTTATGTTTTTTATCGCTCTTACCGTGTAGAGTGCCATAAATTGAGTTGATTTTCCTGGGTATGATACTATTTGAGTAATATCATCAGCAAACATTACATATTCGCTAAAGGGGGTAGGTTGAGGTGTGTCTGAAGTATAAATTGTATATAGTGTTGGAGAAAGGCATCCTCCTTGAGGTACTCCACTCTCAAGATTAAACATAGTTCCCATAAAGTTTCCAATTTGAATTTGTGCTCTCCTATCATCTAAATAGTTACACAATATTCTTAGCAAGTATTCGTTAAGTCCCAGTTTTAATATTTTATATTTCAAGCCTAAATGCCAAACTTTATCAAAAGCCTTAGAAACATCCCTTAAAATTATATTGATCTGGTTACCCTTGCTTTTTTCTATTGCAATTATTTCCGTTATTGTAGCTATTGCAGTTAGGGTATTTCTATTGGGCATAAATCCATGTTGTCTGTTGTTAGTTTTCCCATGTTGTGTTAAAAAGGCTATAAGTCTTGAATTTAATATTTTTTCCAATAGTTTCCCGGTAATTTCTAATAAAGATATTGGCCTGTAGTTTAATATTTCCTTATTGTCCTTACCCTCCTTAGGAATAAATATCATTTTAGCATATTTTAGTTTGTCTGGAAAGTAACCAGTTATTAAGCATGCGTTATAAATGTTTAATAGTGTATTTAAAATGTTTTCAGGTAGATTCATGATCATATTTCGTGTAATACCTGTGAGCCCAGGGGCTTTTTCCTTAAATTTCCTCAGACAGTGCATCATTTCTCCCATGGTTATTATTTGATTATTAGGTAATAAGTTATAGTCTATATATTGCCTTGGGGTGATTCTATGTATTTGTCTTCCCATTTCTTCTTCTATCCTTTCTTCGTGTTCACTATCAAAATCTTCATTTTCCTCATCTGATATTTTAAAAACTTTTACCCATTCCCTTTTGAATGCTGAGTTTTGTTCATTTTCCTCGTGCAATTTTGTTCCATTTTGGTCTTTAATGTATGGTGTTTTTTGCTTGTTGTGCCCCGTCATCTTGTTTATGGAAGTCCAAAATGTTTTTGTGTCTTTAGTCATGTCAGCCACCATTATAGTATCATTCCATTTTTTATTGTTTGCTTCCTTACATGCGTCTCTTAATTTTATCTGTAGTGCTAGCTGTGTCGTATATAGCCATCTGTTACTGCCGTGTCTTTCCATATACCTGTTTATTTCATTGTAATAGGACTGGATTAATTTAACTTCTTCTGATAGTCTGTTGTTGGGTAATGTTCTAAAGTGTGAAGTAGGAGTGTGTTTGGTTATAGATGTTTTTATTGCTGGGTGCAGTCTGTCCATTTCTGAGTCTATATCTTCTGTTGTTTTCCCTTGTAGGTTATCGAGTGGTGATTACTTAAGTCGTCTTTGAAGCTGTCCCAGTCTGTTTTACTCATTTTCAGTCTCATTTTTATTGGTATCTGTATGGGGCTTGTTGACAGTGTTAGTATAATTGGCAGATGGTCACTGCCTGTAAGAGGTCCCTGTATTATATGGTAATTGAAAAAGGCTTTGTTGTTGGAAAAAATTTTGTCTGGTGTCGATTGTGTATTGTGATTTCTCCAGGTTGGAAAGTTAGGACCCAGATGATTGATTTTCCCTAAATTTATTAATTGATTAAGGGCGTTTCCCACGACGTTATTATTTGTATTGTCAAAAATCCTATGTCTGGCGTTAAAGTCTCCTAAGATGTACATCGGATGACTATTGTTAGCCTATTTTAATAGGTCTTCTATAGGTAAGTAGGGTCGTCTCGGTGGGAGATAAGTAGTAGCAATAATTACGTCTCCTTGAGTTGTATTTATTTTTATTGCTAGAAATTCATCCTGGAAGTCATCAATTAGTTTAAATTTTAAGTTTCTTTTAACCGCTATCGCTACTCCGTCATTTTTCTCGCCCGATTTATTTCTTTGGTTTACATAATAGTTAAAGAGTTTTATGTTGTTGTTTTCTGTCTCACCGTGACTGTTTATTAGTATAATGTCAGGGTCAATTTCTTGATATATATTACTTAGTTTAATTCTCTCGGTCTTCCAGTTTCTTACGTTGTGTTGTATTATTCTTAAAGTTCTTACTGTTTGTCTATTGTCCATTATTTCTTATACTTGGATTGTGACTGTTGAAGTGGAGACCTATCATCCTGTTTCCCGCTTCTGACTCTTCTAAACTCTGACGGGTCTACTATTTTAAAGTCATTGGTCGTAATCTTTAGTTTGTCCGTAGTAATTAGTGACCAGACATAATCTTCACTTAGGGATTTTTCTTGATATGTCCACTTGTATATCCCTCCTTCACAGTTTTTTACTATTGTCCCTCCTGTTGGTCTCGATGTTGGGATTCCATGTTTTGTTGTAGTGATAACTTTTAATCCAATATCTTCAGCAGATTCAGGTTGTATATTGTGTTCAGTTTCCATCTTATCTTCTCTCCTCCTACTCCTTTGTCTTGTAGTCTGTCCTTTTGTTATTTCTATCTTCTCTTTGTCACTTCTAGTCATTTGTCTGGGATCTCTATCAGTCGCTTGTGTTCCTTGTGTATCAGCTGTTGCTCCTTGCTCAAACCTTTGTTTGTCTAGCTATAGTCTTTCTCTCAGTTCGCTTGCATATGTTGCCTGAAATAGTTTTTCGGATTGTGCATTCTCTGGAAATATCATCTCTGGTAGGCTATTCAATTTAAACATTTTCCTTAATTCCTCATTGTATGATCCGGCTGCAATGATATTGTGCAAATGTGCATGGATCATACTAATCATTACCTTATCATGTATTGGCTCACTTAGGTTTAATATGGTGGATTCTGGTCTGTGAGCCTCTTGGACCGCTCTCTTGGCTATTTCGACGTATGTCGTATCCTTCTTGTCTTGTTCCTTTTTCCTTGTTTCTTGTTCCTTGTACTTTATCATGTGTTTTTTTATTGGGCATGCCATTGCTAACGTCCTATGTCCTATGTATGCATTCCCGTTTCTCTTACAGTTGAGACAGCCAACATGTGTATTCTTACATTCAGTGTAGGTATGGTCGTCACCTGCACAATCTGAGCAGTACTTTTTTTCTTTTTCCGGACAGTCTCTCGTTGTGTGTTCTTCATATTTGTAGCAGGAGAAGCAAGTTTGCAGACTGATGAATGTCTCCTTCTTTATTTGATGTGGTGTGACTGACATGTTGAATATTAGAAAGCCCTGTTGTAAAACTTTCTCAGCCATTGACACTTCTTCAAAAGTAATCTTAAAAACATGAGTATAGTCTTTTATCTTAATGACTTCTTCAATCTTTATCCACCTGTTTTGGCGTTCCAGTTCATCTTTCAGGTCTTCAGATGTCTTCCTCCCGATCTCTTGGTCGACTTGACGAACGAAAACTGATCTTTTTGCTTTTTGTTCTGGTGGCATGACAACAACAAGGCCTTCATTGTAAAATATATCTCTGGCTTCTTTTGAAAGGATTTTATCTGAATCAAAGTCATCTTTACAGATTACTTTAAAACATTCATTGGTGCTGAATATTCTTGTTAGTGGGACTTGCAATTTGTTGTAAGTGATTTCTGCCACTTTTCCCCTTCCAATAGAGTGTCCCTTATCTCTATGTTTTATTCTAATGCTTGTTGTCATCTTTTTGATTACATCTAATCCTACCTATAACAAAGGGCTCCTGCCTGGGAGCAGTGACCCCGCCCCCCCCCCCTCTTGGACGGGCGTCGGGCTCGTAGGGTTCTGCACCCAGGTTACCTGTGACTATAGCTATGTCTAAGAAAGTTGCCACCTACCGGTGACCCCCGGACAAGGGGTGCCCTGCACTATCACAGGTTCCTTTGCCGGATCGACCGTATCGCTAAGTCCTGCCTCCCGTTCAAAGAACGGAGTGCATGAGGGGGATGAAAAAAGGAAAGAAGAGGACTTAGAGAGTAGAAACAGCCTACCTACCACGCCACGTTCGGTTAGCCAATCAGAGCACCGCAGTAAACGTGCATGTATCACGCCACCGTGGGGCACCACTGATTGGCCAATCCAGGACGTAGACGCACGGGTAGTAGTCAAAATTTGGGGAGCCCAAATATTTGTTTTCCAGAAGTTGGAATTTTCCGTACAATCTGTGATGGTAATTACACCGTCACTATGTTGAGTAAGTACAATCACTAGGATTGAGTGTCCTATCACAACAAAGTTGCAGACTGCTCAAACATGCAGCAAAAGAGGCAGGTCTTCGAAGCTCCGGGTCCAGCAGTCCAGAGATAGGTTGGTTGGTTGGTTGTACGGAGAGAAGAGAGCAGTAGCTCTGAGAGTGGGAGAAGGATAAAAGTACAAGGTAAAGTTCAGAAGTGGGAAGTAAAGGAGAAGGTTAACAGCAGGTGGGCTATCCACCTTGGGGAGACGGGTTTTTTTGTCTTCCGTAACTGTGCTGCATTAGAGGTTCATGGGGTTTGGGAAGGCCGGTCTCAGCCAAGCTAAGCTAAGTTATTCTGAGTTGTCCTTGGGGCATATAATCTTAGGGTGGGGGGGGGGGTCCCTCCAGGTCCTTGTGGCACTGTAGGGATGATCCCCATCTTTTTTCTTTTTTTTTGTGAACTATTTAGGTCTTTGTTTATTTGTGGGGTCCCTCCAGGTCCTTGTGTGACTGGAGAGTTGTGCCCATCTTTTTGGTTCTTATTTGTTGTTATTTTTTGTTGTTATTTTGTTGTTATTGTGTATATAGAGGCTCTGGTTCTTCATTATCATTTTTCCTGCTTCTAGGCCACCATCTGTGTGATGTGTTGTTGTTTTCCTCGATTAATTTGTTTAATATGGGATCCTGTTCTTGCTGGATTTTTTCCCATATTGCTTTTGCTTGGGTGTGTATTCTGATGTTGAGTGGGTCTATGCCGTGTTCTGTGTGTATGTCTTGTACTGTTTGTGTGTATGGTGGTTGGTGTTTTGCCGCTCTTCTGAGGGCTATATTTTGTACTGCTTGATATTTAAGTTGATTAGTTCTTGCAATTGTGTTCAGAGGTATCGGAGGGTATTCTAAGTGTGGTCTGATCAGTGCTTTGTATAGGTGCAATTGCGTGTTGGTGTCCAGTTGGAGGAATCTTCTGAGTTTTGTAAGTTGGGTTTTTGCCATAGCTATTCTTTCATTAATGTGAGGGATTATTCCACTTCTGGATACTTTGAGTCCTAATGTTTTTCCCTTGGCAACATATGGTATTTGTTGATTGTTGATAATAATAGGGCATGGGTTCGTTTTCGCGATGTGAATTATTTGGAATTTTTGGACATTGGTTTTTATCTTCCATTTTCGTTCATAGTCGTTTATTACCTCTATTTCTCTGCATGTTCTAATGGCCATCATTTGTTTGGATTTTCCCGGGTACCTGATTATCTGTGTAACATCATCTGCGTATGCTATATATTCTGATTGCCGTGGTTGCGGCATATCTGCCGTATATACAGTGTATAACGTTGGTGATATATTGCTGCCTTGGGGAACTCCGCTATAAAGGTTGAAGGTTTGTCCTACATGGTTGTCAATGATTAGTTTGGCCTTTCTGTTATCTAAGAAATTACATAGTAGTGCTGTGATGTTTGTAGGCATGTCCAATTTGATTATTTTATACTTCATTCCTTCATGGCAGACTTTATCAAATGCTTTTGAAACATCTCTTAGAATTATATTACATTGTTCTTTGTTACTTGCAGCATTTGCGATTGATTCATATATTAATGCTATTGCTGTATTGGTTCCTCGGTTTTTTCGAAAGCCGTGCTGTCTCGGGTTATATTTGTTTTCTTGGTCTAGGAAATTTCTGAGTCTGTGGTTAATTATTTTTTCTAATATTTTACCGGGTGTTTCCAGTAATGAGATGGGTCTGTAGTTTTCTGCTTGAGTATGGTTCTTTCCTGCTTTCGGGATGAGTCTGATTTTGGCTAATTTAAATTTGGTGGGGAAAAAGCCAGTTGCAAGTGAGGCATTGTATATATTTTTGAGCTGTTCGATCATAGTCTGAGGAATGTTTTGTAATACGATTTTATTAATTTGGCTTATGCCAGGTGCTTTATTCTTGAAACTTGCTATTGTTTTTACTATATCATTTTGAGTTAGAGGGGCAATTATTGGGTTGTTGATGTTTAAAGAGTTGAGGTTAATTTTTACGTTGGGTTTCCATTTCTCTGTGTTCTGGTTCAAATATGTTCTTGTTGCCTGTTCTGTTTCTTGGCAAAAGCTTCTATTATCTTCGTCGTTGATTGTGAATATGTTTTTCCAGAATTCTCTAAATATCGGTTCTTTTTCGTGTGGTTCTGTTGCTTTTCTACCGTTTTTGTCCTTAATATAACTCGTTTCTACCGAATTAGTTCCCATTAGGTTTTTAATTTTTTTCCAGAATGCTTTTGGGTTTCTGTGATCTGCTTGTGTGTCCTGAATCAGCTTGTTCCATGTTTCATTATGTTTGTTCTTACTTATTTCTTTCAGTTCTTCTTTTATATTCCTGTATAATATTCTGATGTCATTGTTCCACCCGTGTGTTTTGGTGTATTCATATAGATTGGTGAATCTGGTTTGTATCATTTTCTCTTCATGTGTTAATTGTGCATGTGGTAGTGTACGGTATGTTGTTTTTGGGATATTGTTTTGCATTGCTGATGTTACTTCATTGTACCATTTGTCCAGCGATTTGTCGATCTCAGTTGTGTCTTTATTGTGTAGGAGTGTTGGTTCGTTTTTGCTGAGATCTAATTTAAATTTTTCCCAATTTGTTCTATTAAGTGAAAATCTTGGGATTGATGGAATTTGTATCGGAGATGTGGATAAAGTTGCTATTATGGGTAAATGATCACTGGTTGTTGTGGGTCCAGCTTTTAGATGTACATTTAGATGGTGATGCCTATTGGTTAAAACAATGTCAGGTTTCCCAGTGTTACCGGCTGATACATAAGTTGCGAAGTCGGGCCCAAGGTGAGTTATTGTCCCGTGTTCGATGAGAGCATGTAGAATTTTTCCTCCTGGGTTTCTGATATTATTTCCAAGGGTTGTGTGTTTTGCATTCAGGTCTCCTATAAAGTATGCTGGGTTGTTTTGCCTCATTAGTTTTAAAATATCACCTGTAGGGAATATAGGCCTTCTAAATGTTAAATAAGACGTTCCGATTAATATTGGGCCTCTGGTTGTGTTTAATTCGGCTGCAAGAAAGTTGCTATGAAAGTTGTCTATGATTTTATACTGTATATTGCGTTTTATAGCTATTGCTATGCCGTCGTGTGGTTCATCATGAATGTTCATTTGGTGTACATGGTAGTTAAAAATCTTGATTTTGTCACCTTTTTTCCGACCATGTGCGTTGATAAGAATAATGTCTGGGTCTATTGTACTGTATATATTGGTGAGTTCTGATTTCCTCGTCAGATTCCAGGCAAGGACGTTGTGCTGGATTATCTTTAATAATTTATTTTGTGTAATCGTGGATCCCGAGAACTTGGTGTAGGGTGTTTGCTGGCTCGTGCATCTCCTGGTGAGTGTCTACTCCTTTCCTCCTTCAGTCCCGTTCTGATTTTCTTAAACTTGGTTACATCCACTCTTTCGATTCTATTATATTTGGTATTTAAAAGTCCTGCAGTTATCAATTGGTCTATATAGGTTTCTTCTACTCTATCGTCTTCGTAGGTGAATTTTACAGTGCCTTCCTTGATTTCCTGCAGAAGTCTGTCATTTGATATTGTAGGTGGTGTGTTGACTGCGTAAAAGCGGATGCCGATCTCATTGCCTAGGTCTGCTGGCTGCACATCGCTTGGTGAAGATGGGGGGGCACGATGGCCAGAGTGGGATTCTTTTCTTAATTTTGCTTTGGTTGGATCAACTTTTGCAGGTTGTGATTTCTCTGTTTGCTGAGTGGTGGAGTCTGATGATTTGCGGTGTGGTGTGACTTCTTGGGTGATAGGGTCTGTTTCCATGACGGTTTCTTCTGTGAATGGTTTGGTTTTGTGCTCCTGTGGTTTCGTTACTCCCAGGCTACTCTCGGTGACGATTTTGAATATTTCTGTTGAGGGGGCGTCGTCTGGAAATTTTACCTCTGGCAGATTGTTTGCCGCAAACATTTCTCTAATCGTTTTTCCGAATGTTCCAGGTTTTGCAATGTCATTAAGGTGTGCATGTATGATACTAGTTAGGATCGTGAAAGGTAATCCTTCACTCAGATTGAGGTAAGTTGGCTGCATGAGGGGATTTTCTTTAGTTTTCTTTATGACTTTGGAAGTGGTATCTTGTAGCTTTGCAATTGCTGCGTATGTTTTGTTGGGGTCTGTTTCAATCTTCTTGTTTGTTCTTTCTTTCTCTCTCAGGTTTCTAATTATTTCTTTTCTTATGGGACAACGCGCTGCTAATGTTCGGTGGTCCCCATTACAGTTCAGGCATTTTGGGTTATCTTTATTACTACATTCTCTGAATGTATGGCCCTCTGTTGCACATTCGGAGCAGAACTTCTTATCTTTTAGTGGACAATTTACGGCTAGATGATTATATTTGTAACAGGTCCAATAGGGTGTTATTGGAAAAAATTCCTCCTGCTCAATTTGATGTTTTGTCAGATGGTAGTGGGAAATACAGAGGCCATTCTCTATGGCTTTTTGTGCCATGGAGATCTCTCCAAACCTGACCTTCATCATCGTAGGAGCACCAGGCATTAGCACAACCTCCTCGACTCTGGCCCATGTGTTCTTCTCTTCTATGTTATTGGCAATATCACTTGGTGTTTGTTTCAATATGTTCTTATCTACCCTTTTAATCACTATGGATTTTTTGGCTCGTAGTTGTGGTGGTATTACTATTTCGAATCCGTGCTCTTTTAATTTCTTTGTTGATTCGTCTGAGAGCATGTTGTCCACATCTTTTTCTTCAAGGCACAAGACTATGTATGAGTCCTTTGTTTCTATTAATGCGGCGAATTTGATGTTTAACTGGGCACACAGTAGTAGACCCAGTTCCTCCTTACGTTTTTCCGATACGCCCCCCAAGAGGGAGCGTACTAAGAGGGAGTGTCCTATCACAACAAAGTTGCAGACTGCTCAAACATGCAGCAAAAGAGGCAGGTCTTCGAAGCTCCGGGTCCAGCAGTCCAGAGATAGGTCACCACGAGGTCAGGTCTTATATAGCGGAGGTAGGCATGGCTTAATAGTTGACCTCCGTGATGTATGGCGGCGCTGGTTGACCCAGACCACGAGGCATACGCTGGGGAATTCGCGGGGTCGGCTACTCAGCGACAAACAGCGTTTGCAGGGGAGAAATCCACTACAATACTCCCCCCTTCCCTCCAGCCGGTGTAGGAGACTTGTTGTCTGCAGGGTTGCATGGCACATGTGAGGCAGAACGGGCGGTGCATGTCACATGTGAGCCATAACGGCGAAGGCGTGGATGAGCCGGCCGCTAGAGGAGACAACTGACTAGATACACAATATCTGTGGGAGTAGAGAGGGAGAAAAAGGGTGTGTGGAGGCGATGAATGTTGTGCTTCCCTCACGGCAGGTACAGAGTCGTCAGAGGCGTCTGCTGGGGCGTCTGCTGGGGTGTGTGGGCCTGGGTCAGGAGCAGAGGCTGCGTCAGCAGAAGCGGATGAGGGCTCGTGACAGCAGCTGGGTCCACGACAGCAGCAGGGTGCAGGACAGTAGCAGGGAGTACCTGAGGGAGAAAAGAGGGGTGTGTGGGTCCGCACTCAGACGCATGGGCCGCGTCGGGAGCAGGGGCTGCATCAGGAGGAGCGGCAAGGGGTACTGCTGGGCCGGAGGTGGCGTCTGAGGCAGAACGGGTGTGCTGGTGTCGGTAGGACGTGGTGCTTGGGGCAGGAAGAGGAGCTGGTGTCTGCTTAGAGAAGCAGTGCTGCTCTAGGGTGTCTAACCTGCGGTGTAGAGACAGTAGCTGTAGAGCCGATGAGAGCTGCCTCTTTGTGGATAAGCCAGTCTTCCATGATGCTTGAAGACTGGGAGAGTGATCGGTTTCTCCTCCATCCTGTGTGAGTGCGTCACTCCGGGGGTCACCATTTGTAGCGTACGAGATGTTTGGTTCACACTCAGGATGGGATGGAGAAAGGAAACTCACAATGTGCTCTCTGTATACATGTTGTATTGGATGTACAATGCAGCTTGGTGCTGGGAAGTGGCAGCGTGGTTACAAGCGTGATGTGGAGAGAGCTGGTTGGTGAGGGTGCTGTTAGGAGGACAGCTTGTGGGTCACCATGCTCGCCGAAGGGGAGCGAGGGCCGCCAGGCAGCGTGGAGGAGGTGGTATAGCTTGCTGCGGCTGTAGCTAGAAGAAGAGAGAGATAGGTCCAGCATTGACTGCTGGACCCGGAGCTGTAAAGACTTGCCTCTTCTGCTGCATGTTTGAGCAATCTGCAACTTTGTTGTGATAGGACACTCAATCCTAGTGATTGTACTTACCCAACATAGCGACGGTGCAATTACCATCTCAGATTGTACGAAACATTCCAACTTCTGAAAAACATATATTTGGGCTCCCCAAATTTTGACTACTACCCGTGCGTCTACGTCCTGGATTGGCCAATCAGTGGTGCCCCACGGTGGCGTGATACAAGCACGTTTACTGCGGTGCTCTGATTAGCTAACAGAACGTGGCGTGGTAGGGAGACTGTCTCTACTCTCTAAGTCCTCTTCTTTCCTTTTTTCATCCCCCTCATGCACTCCGTTCCTTGAACGGGAGGCGGGACTAAGAGATACGGTCGATCCGGCAAGGGAACCTGTGATAGTGCAAGGCACCCCTTGTCCGGGGGTCACCTGTAGGTGGCAACTTTTTAGACATAACTATAGTCACAGGTAACCTGGGTGCAGAACCCTACGAGCCCGACGCCCGTCCAAGAGGGGGGGGCGGGGTCACTGCTCCCAGGCAGGAGCCCTGTGTTATAGGTAGGATTAGAATGTAATCAAGGAAGATGACTACAAGCATTAGAATAAAACATAGAGATAAGGGACACTCTATTGGAAGAGGAAAAGTGGCAGAAATCACTTATAACAAATTGCAAGTCCCACTAACAAGAATATTTAGCACCAACGAAGGTTTCAAAGTAATCTGTAATGATGACTTTGACTCAGACAAAATCCTCTCAAAAGAAGCCAGAGATGTATTTTACAATGAAGGACTTGTTGTTGTCATGCCACCAAATCAAAAAGCAAAAAGATCAGTTTTCGTTCGTCAAGTCGACTAAGAGATCGGGAGGAAGAGATCTGAAGATCTGAAAGATGAACTGGAACGCCAAAACAGTTGGATGAAGATCGAGGAAGTCATCAAGATAAAAGACTACACTCATGTTTTCAAGATTACCTTCGAAGAAGTTTCAATGGCTGAAAAAGTATTACAACAGGGCTTTCTAATATTTAACATGTCAGTAACGCCTCATCAAATAAAGAAGGAACATTCATCAGTCTGCAAACTTGCTTTTCCTGTTATAAATATTAAGAACACACAACGAGGGACTGTCCAGAAAAAGATAAAAAGTACTGCTCAGATTGTGCAGGCGACGACCATACCTACACTGAATGTAAGAACACACATGTTGGCTGTCTCAACTGTAAGAGAAACGGGAATGCATATATAGGACACAGGACGCTAGCAATGGCATGCCCAATAAAAAAACACATGATAAAGTACAAGGAACAAGAAACAAAGAAAAAGGAACAAGAAAAGAAGGATACGACATACGTCGAAATAGCCAAGAGAGCGGTCCAAGAGGCTCACAGACCAGAATCCACCATATTAAACCTAAGTGAACCAATACATGATAAAGTAATGATTAGTATGATCCATGCACATCTGCACAATATCATTGCACCCGGATCATACAATGAGGAGTTAAGGAAAATGTTTAAATTGAATAACCTACCAGAGATGATATTCCCAGAGAATCCAGAATCCGAAAAAGCATTTCAGGCAACATACTCAAGCGAACTGAGAGAAAGACTGCAGCTAGACAAACAAAGGTTTGAGCAAGGAGCAACAGCTGATACACAAGGAACACAAGCGACTGATAGAGATCCCAGACAAATGACTAGAAGTGACAAAGAGAAGATAGAAATAACAAAAGGACAGGCTACAAGACAAAGGATAAGGAGGAGAGAAGATTAGATGGAGACTGATCACAATATACAACCTGAATCTGCTGAAGATATTGGATTAAAAGTTATCACCACAACAAAACATGGAATCCCAACATCGAGACCAACAGGAGGGACAATTGCAAAAAACTGTGAAGGAGGGATATACAAGTGGACATATCAAGAAAAATACCTAAGTGAAGATTACGTCTGGACACTAATCACTATGGACAAACGAAAGATTACTACCAATGACTTTAAAATAGTAGACCCGTCAGAGTTTAGAAGAGTCAGAAGCGGGAAACAGGACGATTGGTCTACACTCCAACTGCCACAATCCAAGTATAAGAACTAATGGACAATAGACAAACAGTAAGAACTTTAAGAATAATACAATACAACGTAAGAAACCGGAAGACCGAGAGAATTAACCTAAGTAATATATATCAAGAAATTAATCCTGACATTATACAAATAAACAGTCACGGTGAGACAGACAACAACAACATAAAACTCTTTAACTATTATGTAAACCAAAGAAATAAATCGGGCGAGAAAAATGACGGAGTAGCTGGAGCGGTTAAAAGAAACTTAAAATTTAAACTAATTGATGACTTCCAGGATGAATTTCTAGCAATAAAAATAAATACAACTCAAGGAGACGTAATTATTGCTACTACTTATCTGCCACCGAGACGACCCTACTTACCTATAGAAGACCTATTAAAATTGGCTAACAACAGTCATCCGATGTACATCTTAGGAGACTTTAACGCCAGACACAGGATTTTCCACAATATGAGTAATAACGCCGTGGGAAACGCCCTTAATCAATTAATAAACCTAGGGAAAATGATTCATCTAGGTCCTAACTTTCCAACCTGGAGAAATCACAATACACAATCGACACCAGACAAAATTTTTACCAACAACAAAGCCTTTTTCAATTACCATATAAAACAAGGACCTCTCACAGGCAGTGACCATCTGCCAATTATACTAACACTGTCAACAAGCCCCATACAGATACCAATAAAAAAGAGACTGAAAATGAGTAAAACAGACTGGGACAGCTTCAAAGACGACTTAGGTAATCACCATTCGATTAACCTACAAGGGAAAACAACAGAAGACATAGACTCAGAAATGGACAGACTGCACTCAGCAATAAAAACATCTATAACCAAACACACTCCTACTTCACACTTTAGAACATTACCCAACAACAGACTACCAGAAGAAGTTAAATTAATCCAAACCCATTACAATGAAATAAACACGTATATGGAAAGACACGGCAGTAACAGATGGCTATATACGACGCAGACAGCACTACAGATAAAATTAAGAGACGCATGTAAGGAAGCAAACAATAAAAAATGGAATGATATTATAATGGCGGCTGACATGACTAAAGACACAAAAACATTTTGGACTTCCATAAACAAGATGATGGGGCACAACAAACAAAAACCACCATACATAAAGACCAAAATGGAACAAAACTGTACGAGGAAAATGAACAAGAGTCAGCATTCAAAAGGGAATGGGTAAAAGTTTTTAAAATATGAGATGAGGAAAATGAAGATTTTGATAGTGAACACGAAGAAAGGATGGAAGACGAAATGGGAAGACACATACATAGAATCACCCCAAAGCAATGTATAGACTATAATTTATTACCTAATAATCAAATAATAACCATGGGAGAAATGATGCACTGTCTGAGGAAGTTTAAGGAAAAAGCCCCCGGGCTCACAGGTATTACACGAAATATGATCATGAATCTACCTGAAAACATCTTAAAAACACTATTAAACATTTATAACGCATGCTCAATAACCGGTTACTTTCCAGACAAACTAAAATATGCTAAAATGATATTTATTCCCAAGGAGGGTAAGGACAATAAGGAAATATTAAACTACAGGCCAATATCTTTATTAGAAATTACCGGGAAACTACTGGAAAAATTTTAAGTTCAAGACTTATAACCTTTTTAACACAACATGGGAAAACTAACTATAGACAACATGGATTTATGCCCAATAGAAATACCCTAACTGCAATAGCTACAATAACGGAAATAATTGCAATAGAAAAAAGCAAGGGGAACCAGATCAATATAATTTTAAGGGACGTTTCTAAGGCTTTTGATAAAGTTTGACATTTAGGCTTAAAATATAAAATATTAAAATTGGGACTTAACGAACACTTGCTAAGAATATTGTGTAACTATTTAGATGATAGGAGAGCACAAATTCAAATTGGAAACTTTATGGGAACAATGTTTAATCTTGAGAGTGGAGTACCTCAAGGAGAAAGCCTTTCTCCAACACTATATACAATTTATACCTCAGACACACCTCAACCTTCCCCCTTTAGCGAATATGTAATGTTTGCTGATGATATTACTCAAATAGTATCATACCCAGGAAAATCAACCCAATTTATGGCACTCTACACGGTAAGAGCGATAAAAAACATAAATGATTTTGAGAAAAAATGGAAAATCAGGACAAATAAGAACAAATTCAAGATAATACCAATAGCCAAGATTAAAACAAGTCCAGTAATAGTCGACCAGGAACTATACCCATACGACACTGAAGGCAGGATGCTTGGATTAAAACTAACAAAAAGAGGATATATAACATACTTAAAAGATAAAGAACGACAGGCAAGAATAAGATTATCAAAAATAAAACGCTTTAAGAACCTTAGCATTAATAACAAAAGAAAGATTTATATTGCCCTTGTCAAATCAATTATCGACTACCCACCCATCCCATTGAACACCCTTAGTAAAACGTGCATTAAAAGGTTACAAACAGTACAAAATATAGCCCTCAGATTTATATATAACATAAAATATACAGACCACATCAATAATGAACAGCTACACAAGAGAGCAAACCTCTTAGCAATCAATGTAGATATACACAACAAAGCTGCAAATATTTGGAAAAAAGTGACTGAACTTAACACAGAAACATATCAAAACTGGATAAATAATATAGACAACGAAGAATTCCAAGAACACAGTTGGTTTAAATCAGCCAGGAAGAAAGTAATTGAACCATCTCCTGCCCCAATATACATATAAAACATTAATAGAGAGAATAAAAGATGAGAGTGACCTACCAGCTCCATTAAGAACCTGGCAGGCCTCTCCATACAGTGTACCTTTAGACTAACATAACTAATATTTAACATTTAACATTGAACTAACATCTTAGCAAAAAAAAAAAAAAAAAAAAAAAAAAAAAAAAAAAAAAAAAAAAAAAAAAAAAAAAAATAATAATAATAATAATGTGATTACCCTCCCAGCTACATCAGCCAAGAAGAAGTAATTGAACCACCTCCTGCCCCAATATACTGTACACATTTACACATAAAACATTAATAGAGGAATAAAGATGAGAGTGACCTATCAGCTCCACTAAGAACCTGGCAGGCCTCTCTATACAGTGTACCTTTAGACCAACACAACTAACACTTAACTAACACCTCAAAAAAAGAAAAAAAAAAGAAAAAAAAAAATATGTGACTACCCTCCCAGTTACACAAGGACCTGGGCGGGCTCACTAACTCCAACAATAATAAAAATAATAATAATAAGCAGCATTATATAAATAAACCAATATTAATACAAAGGTCTGACGACCCAAGGGAGCAGAACAAATATAAAACTCCAATAAGAAGATGAAGCGATCTGGTTGAGCCCAGATTCTTTCTACTCCTACTGTTTTTCAGTTTCACCACTTTTCCTTCAACCCCTAATAATCTTCTTTCACCTCATAACTAAAGACGTCGTATCGTATCGACCTGCCTTCTTTCTACCCACATCAACCAGCAAGCAACACCTCCTCCTCCTCCGCCTGCCTGGCGGTCCTCGCTCCAGCCGGCGAGCATGGCGACCCACAAGCTGTCCTCCTCTGAGCACCCTCACCAACCAGCTCTCTCTACATCACGCTTGTAACCATGCTGCCTTCCCAGCACCAAGCTGCATTGTACATCCAATACAACATGTATACATGAGAGCACATTGTGAGTTTCCTTTCTCCATCCCATCCTGAGTGTGAACCAAACATCTTGAACCCCACAGTACCCAAAAAAAGTTGTATTTAAAAGTCATGAATTCCCTCAGGATATATATATATATATATATATATATATATATATATATATATATATATATATATATATATATATATATATATATATATATATATATATATATATATATATATTTCATTAGCCTAATAAAGCAGGCGGAATTCTACATACAATCAACACCTCAACCCGCCAGGGTGGGCTCGTGGGCCGTGGGTTCGAATCCTGGCGGGTTGAGGTGTTGATAAGAACATAGAACATTAGAACATAAGAAAGTGGGATACTGCAGGAGGCCGACTGGCCCATACAGGGCAGATCCCTTTCACACCCATCCCAGCACTTCCATGTGCCTATCCAACTTCGTCTTGAAGCTCCCTAGCGTCCCCGATCCTACTATAGCACTCGGTAGCCTATTCCACATATCCACAACTCTATTACCAAACCAGTGCTTGCCTATATCCTTTCTGAATCGGAATTTATCTAATTTAAAGCCATTTGTTCTAGTTATTTCGTTATTACTGAGCTTCAGAACATCTTCTATTTTACCCTTGTTAATCCCACTTACCCACTTGTACACCTCTATCATATCTCCCCTAACTCTACGCCTCTCTAATGAATGTAAGCCTAAGCTTTTCAGTCTTTCTTCATATGGAAGTTTTCTAATATTATGGATCATTTTTGTCATTCTTCTTTGTACTCTCTCCAAAGAATCTATGTCCATTCTATAATAAGGACACCAGAACTGAACCGCATAATCCATGTGTGGCCTCACTAATGCTAGGTAAAGTTTCAAGATAACGTCAGCAGTTCTGTTACTCACAGACCTAGATATGAACCCAAGAATCCTGTTTGCCTTGTTGCGAACGCTAATACATTGTTTTCTAGGTTTCAAGTCGTTGCTAACAAATACACCTAGATCTTTTTCACAAACTGAGTTTTCTATTTCCGTGTTACCTAGTTTATACTTAACGTTTGTATTCGTCTTCCCTATCTGTAGTACCTTGCATTTATCAGTATTAAAATTCATTTGCCAGTCTACTGACCACTCATGTAAGGTATCTAGATCTCTCTTTGAAGGTGTTCAAAGTCACTGTCTGAATTTATCACTCTCCCCATTTTGGTATCATCTGCAAATTTACTAATCCTACTAGTTATGCCTAAATCAAGATCATTAATGAATATAACAAACAGCAGAGGGCCTAATACAGATCCCTGGGAACTCCGCTTTTGACCGCACCCCAGTCTGACTTTAATCCATTTATGCTGACTCTTTGTTTCCTACCAGTTAACCATGACCTAATCCATTTTAATACTGATCCACCTATTCCATGTGCTTCTACCTTCTTATCAATCTCTCATGAGGACTCTATCGAATGCTTTACTGAAATCTAAATAAATTATATCATATGACTTATCATTATCTACCGCTTCATATACTTCTGAGAAAAAGCTAAGCAAATTTGTGAGACAAGAACGTCCCTGGGTGAACCCGTGCTGAGAAGAATGAATTAAGTTGAATGTTTCAAGGTGGCTTCTGATTTTTGTAGCAATAATTGACTCTAGCAACTTGCCTATGATTGACGTGAGACTAATGGGACGGTAATTTGATGCTATTGATTTATCACCCTTTTTGAAAATCGGAACTACATTTGCAAGTTTCCAAGCTTCTGGCACTAGGCCCGATTCTAATGACTTATTAAATAAAACTGCTAATGGATTACTCAACTCATCTCTACATTCTTTTAATATTCTAGCATATACCTCGTCTGGACCAGGCGATTTATGAGGCTTCAGTTTGTTAATTACTTTAAGCACATCGTTACTAGTAATATTGATATTCATCAACATATTTTCTATACTGTCGTTATATACCTTATGAACTTCTGGAAACTGTGCTAGGTTTTCATTTGTGAATACGGAGCGAAAATGACTATTTAACGTACTACACATTTCTAACTCATCATCAGTCATTTCTCCTGTCGTAGTTTTAAGGGGACCTATTGTATCTCTAACCTTTGATTTATACAGTTAATAAAAAGCTTTGGGGTTATTTTTCGATTCGTTTGCTACCTTGATTTCATAATTTCTCTTTGCTTTCCTAATTTCTGTTTTTACCTGTCTTGTTAGGTTCTGATAGTAACCAAGTAAGTGATTTTCGCCTTTCTTAACTTTTCTATATACTCCTTTCTTTTTCCCTAGAAGATCTAAGAGTCTATTATTCATCCATTTTGGTTGGTTCCGTATCGATCTGAATTTTCTTTTAGGGATGTGTTTATTTTGGGCATTATTGATTGTCGCAATAAATTGTTCATAAGTAGCTGCTAAATTAAATTCGGGGTTATCCCGTCCTAAGTTGACAGTTTCCGGAGGTGTGGGGGGATTAATCTTTTGACCATAGGGTCATCCCTTAGGTCTCTCCTTAAGCTACCGTAATTAGCCTTCCTAAAATCCGGGATCAAGGCCGAATTTTCCTTCTTCCTGCCATCCCATATTATGTTAAAATATATGGCTTTATGATCACTGTTTCCTAGTTCGTCTCCAATCCCAACATCTTTTACTAGATTTTCATTATTACTGAGAACTAAATCGAGGATATTATTTCCTCTAGTGGGCGAGTTTATGAATTGATATAAAAAACTATCTTGTACTACTTCTAGAAAATCTTCAGATTCATTATCGCTAAGTTGATTTTTCCAATCTATGCCTGAAAAGTTGAAATCGCCTAGAATACATACATTGTTTCTATCAGATGCCTTCTTTATTTCCTCCCATAGCAATTTACCATCGTTCCTACTCAAATTAGGTGGTCTATATATAACACCAATGACTACGGATTCACTGCCCTCACCAATCTCTACCCAAATACTTTCATTGTCGCTATTTGTTTTAATGTTTGATTTATTGCAGCTTTTTAATGACACCCTGATATACACTGCTACACCGCCACCTCTCCTTCCTACTCTGTCAAATTTAAATAGGTTATATCCTGGAATATGGAATTCTGCTAAAAAATGCTTGCTGTTTGAATTTATCCATGTTTCCGTTATTGCAATTATATCTATGTTCTCTTTACTTACAATGGCCCTGAGCTGGTCCATTTTGTTACACAGGCTTCTACTATTAGTATAATACACACTCAATATATTTCTTCCGTTTCTATCTGTTTTACATTTATTACTTTGATGTTTGTTATTATGACTAACTATATTTTCAGCATTATCTACTTCTGTTTCACTACTTCCCAGGACCTGCTTGTTTTTTGACTCCCATTTTCCCCGACCCCTCTCTACTGGCGAAACCCCCCCTTTGGAGTGACAATTTCACGCTCCAGGGATGCAGACAACGTCTTTACCCCCTCACGAGACAAGTGTACTCCGTCGCGACAGTACAGGTAGTAGTTGCCATAAAATCGTTGCCAGTCATCAATGAATGCCCAACCATTGTTTGCACAATGTTTTTCCAGTCGGCAATTAATAGCAATTGCCCTGGACAGCCATTCACGACCAACCCCTCTTCTAGGCAAGACACCACATACTATCGGGATCCCTCCCCTATCTCTAATCTTCCCCAGCGCCTCCCTATACCTCTTGAAAAGTTCCTCACTCCTAACCTTACCTATGTCGTTTCCTCCCACACTAAGACACACTACTGGATTGGTACCCTCCCCTGACAAAACTCTGTCTAACCTCTCGGCTACATGCCCTATCCCAGCCCCAGGAAAACATACCCTAGTCCTACGTTTCCTATCTCTCGCACAAAAAGCCCTATCCATAAACCTCACCTGGCTGTCACCAACTACCACGACCTTACCTGTGGGCAGGGTTTGTACAACTGCCCTTTCCTCTCCTTGATCCATACCGTCCTGCCTCTTCTCTTCCTCTCCAGCTTCCTGCAGCACCTGGTAAGGGTTACTGCACTCCACACCCTGGTCAACTTTCCTAAGCCTGACCCTAGTCCCCTTGGAGACAACCACTCTCCACGCCTGCTCCTCCTTCGCAGGACACCTACCTGAAGGAGTTCCGTCCTGAGGGCTTCATTTTCCCCCTTTAGAGTGTCAACTTCACTCCTCAACTGCCCCAGCTGCCTTAACAGCGTGGCAAGGAGGTCGTCCTTCCCCACACTCCCCTCCTCTTCCCCCACGGCACAACGATCCAAAGCGGCCATTTTCCTTGGTCTCTAGCGGAAGCACGATCGGCACGATCGGCACTCTCACCTGTATATATGGAATTCTTTGAAAAGAAACTATTAAGTAATATTTTACCACCTTCAGCAGTCTGGTTTGGATATGTAGATGATGTCTCTGGCCAAGTAATGAGGACCTAAAAGCTTTCCTGCCACTACTTAATAACTTAGCCCCCTCGATCAAATTCACTGTAGAATTAGAGCATGACTGTAAATTGCCATTCCTAGACTGTCTGATACACATAATAGGTAACACCTTTAAGTACAGTATTTATAGAAAACCTACTAATGTGTGTTCATACATTCATTATTATTCTGCCCACCACAGTAGAGTCAAACAGTCAGTATTTTCAACCATGTTTTTACGTGCTTTGACAATTTGCAGCCCTGAATTCATTGATGAGGAATATAAATATATCTATAATATTGGCTCAAACCTTAAATACCCTAGATCTTTCATAGACAAATGCCTGAACATTACTAAGAAATCTTTTTATAGAACTGATCCCAAGCCCACCCATGACCATAAGAATCTCTTAGTATTACCACTCCCAAAAATTTCTCTCAAATTCCTTTTCAACTAAAAACCTGGAACGTCAATGTGGTATTTAAAAACTCATGCACTGTTAAACAAATGTTAATCAAGAACTTCACCAACAACACAATTGGTTGAATTTATAAAGATCCTTGCAAGGAATGTAATATGTTTTACTTAGGCCAGACAGGTAAAGATCTTGTAACTAGACTTAAACAACATAAATATAGTGTTAGGACAGGCCAGGAATCCAATGCTCTGTTTGTTCATCTGAGGGACAATAAGCATTGCATTGACTGGGATAATGCCTCCTCAATATTACCTTGTAATTCAATTGACAGTAGGAACATTATAGAATCTAGTCTCATTAAACATACCGAAGCAGTCAACATGAATTTGAGTAATGGCATGTACAAACTGGACAATTTTGTAATTAAGAAGATTTGTAACCAGGTGAGAAGGTTGGATCACCTTACCCTCTGACCTGACTACCGACCGTTGCTGTGCTTTTTAAAGATTAGTAGGGTCATTACCTAATACCTGACCATTATGGACCTGATCTCACCCTCCTCTGTATATATACACCTTGTTTTGTACTTCTCCTTAGTCTGTACTCACCCCTGAAGATGTGAATTACGCGAAAGCGCTTGGGAACTTCGTGTTTTTTGTTTCCTTGTGGTTATCAGAATATACCTAGATCACGTGCACCTACAGTGATTTACTTGCATATATATATACATATATGCTGATAACCGCAAGGAAAGAAGAAAACACGAAGTTCCCATATATATATATATATATATATATATATATATATATAATACAGATACACTATTGTTCCTCATACTTCAGCTTGTTTCTTGATATTGTAGTGGATTCCTCCCCTACAAACGCTTTTGTCGCTGAGTAGCCGACCCCGCGAGTTCCCCAGTGTATGCCTAGTGGTCTAGGTCAACCAGCGCCGCCTTACATGACGGAGGTCAACTATTAAGCCACGCCTACCTCCGTTATATAAGATCTCACTTCGTGGTGACCTACCTCTTTCTACCTACAGCCAGTCTTCAAGTTACACCTCCTCCTCCACTCCTGCCTGGCGGCCCTCGCTCCAGCCGGCGACCATGGCGACCCACACCTCGTGGTAACCACTCTTACTACCCACAGCCACCAGCAAGCAAGACCTCCTCCTCCGCTCCTGCCTGGCGGCCCTCGCTTCCTCCGGCGACCATGGCGACCCACAAGCTGGTCCTCCTCTGAGCACCCTCACCAAGCAGCTCTCTCTACATCACGCTTGTAACCTCACTGCCACTTCCCAGCACCAAGCTGCACTTATTATAGAATGGATATCAATTCACTAGAGTCGGTGCAGCGAAGAATGACGAAAATGATTCCGGGACTTAGAACCTTCCATATCAGGATAGGTTAAAGAAACTAAACTTGCATTCCCTAGAAAGACGAAGAGTGCGGGGAGATATGATAGAAGTATTCAAATGGGTGAAAGGAATCAATAAAGGTGATATAGATAAAGTTCTTATAATATCCGAGCAGGATAGGACTCGGAGCAACGGATTCAAGTTGGGTACCTTTAGGTTTAGGAGGGAGATAGGAAGGAACTGGTTTACAAATAGGGTGGTGGACGAGTGGAACAAGCTTAGCAACCTCGTAGTAAGTGCTGGAACGCTGGAAAGTTTCAAAGGGAGGCTGGATAGATTCATGGATGATAGAGAGTGGTAGTAACTCTCGACAGGAGCTGCCATGCACAGGCCAACCAGCCTATTGCAGACTCCTTATTTTCTTATGTTCTTATGTTATATGTATACAGAGAGCACATTGTGAGTTTCCTTCCTGAGGGTGAACCAAATATCACATATCATATATCACATAACCCCATAATATGCTGATATAATGTGCAATTTTTTAATTATATGTACAGTACATTTTCCCATATAAGTTCATGTAAACCTCCTGTTTCCATACTAATACAATCCCATTCAAAAAGCTTCTTTTTTTTTTACGGGGACTAGCCCACCCGGATTGTACAGTGATGCCGCGTTTCAAACACTGCGACGGTGCCGCTTGTTCAAAAGGACGGAAGCCCTCAGGAAAAAAAAAATCGCACCCAGGCACAGGTCACTGACCCACATCGGGGCCTGGGAGGCGAAAATGTTAGTCTCTGTTCACCTAGCAGTAAAGTAGGTACCTTTTGTAAATCGAAAGTTGCGAATTCGTATTCAGGGAGTTGTTGGAGCTTCCAATAACTTGATGACATAAACCATTGACTCTTCAGGCTTCTACGGCCTTGACTCTTCAGGCTTCTACGCCCTTGACTCTTCAGGCTTCTACACCCTTAACTCATGAGACATAAGGCAAGCATGAACTTAGCATGCTTTCCTGTTGGGCGCTGTAAACACTTCTGCGCTTCACCTTACACTAGGATGTAGGGGGGTGCCCAATAAATAAAAATTAAAATAAATAAATAAATAAATAATAATAAAAATAATAATTCATAGTAAATAAAAATTAAAAAAATAAATAAAAAATATAAAAATAATAATAATAATAATAATAATAATAATAATAATAATAATAATAATAATAATGATAATAATAAAGAACCATAAAGACATACAAAATGAAAAAAAAAAGATCAAAAGTGAGAAACAATACATGCATATTGAGTTGTCAATAGTACGCGAAACAATTGAGACCCTGCAATTGTGTGTAAATGTGGCAGAAAGTCAGGTCAACAAACTGAGACTCGGTCACAATTTTCATGAAGATTATTATAATCTTTTTCTTTGCTATTTTTAATTTATTTTTACTCTTATTTTTTCGCCCCCTAGGCCCCGTTGTGGGTCGATGACCTGTGCCTGGGTGGGCTATTCCCAGTAAAAAGAAAAAAGAAGAAAGAAAAAAAAATCCGCATGTTTCATACACACCTCGTATTGTCCAGTGTTCGAATCCCAGCCTGTGACAAATACGGGAAGGGTGTTATCCAGAAATATACTTTCCTTGGCATGACCCTAACAAATATTTAAGATTTTGCATGCTTCCTTGTTGGGAGCTGTAAACGCTTTTGCAAGCTTCGCCTTGCACAGGATGCAAGGGGGTGCCCAATAAACTAGTCCCTTGAGGGGCAAATCAGAATCTGTCTAGGTGCTCCGGCACCCACCACGATCCAGCATTTTCGAACCCTGTTGAGGTTCATATTAATAGTTGAGAATAGGTGCTTAACATGTATCCATAGTTGTATTTACACTTAATTATACTGGATTTCATAAAATAGTTACTTCAATCATTAAGTATTTTATTTTATTTCTTTATGCTGTTTACCGTGTTGATTCTGCCTGGGAGGGACGTGATGCGTCATTCCCAAGAATTTACTTTCTCTTCGCCACTGATCGGCTCGTTAGTACAGCTAACAGCACCCTCTTTGGTCTCACTGCCCCAGTCCAAGTTGACTTGTGGTAGCTCTTTTATCACGGAGATGGTAATTATCATTTCGTACTTATAGAAAACACAAATGGGATATTGGTGATACAAGCGGAGGACGTGTGCCTCCCTCAATATGAACCATGTTAGATTTATTATTTATTTTGTTTTGTTTTAACATTTCACCACCTATCAGCTTAGTTGCCGCTCGGGCAGTTAGTCTGTTCTTTGGGTCAGAGATGAAGAAAAAAATCAATTTTACCTGATAGTCACCCCAACAATAGGTGTCCAATGCCAGGGAAGTCGGCCAGTGTCCTGTGTTGGATCCCTTCTTGACAGTCTTTCGTGGCACAGGAACAATTTTTATATTGGGTGGGGACAAGGGAGAGGGATGGCGAGCGAAACAAGCCCCTACAGTTGGGGTGGTTTGAAATAGAGTATGACCAATTTCAGGGATATTTTAAGGCCTTATGCATTTGGGTATTAAGGTGTAGTGGATACTCTCCCGTACAACTGCCACGACGAAGTTCCCTGACAAGCCTAGCCGCCCAGAGTCCGCCAAGTTTCTCTGACAAGCATCGCCGTCTAGACACGCGCCAAGTGTAGACGTCTAGACAAAGGGGACGCGTACTTCCGTTCCACGTCCGCTGGACGTGAATATATGCTTCCATTCTCGCCATGTCGGGCAGATCAAATTGGACATGCCTTCCAATATCACAACACTACAATGAAATTTCTTAGACAACAGAAAGGCCAAATTATTCATCGACAACCATCTAGGATAAACTTTCAACCTTCATAGTGGAGTTCCCCAAGGCAGTAATATATCGCCGACATTATACACTGTATACACAGCAGACATGCCGCAACCACGGCAATCGGCATATATAGCATACGCAGCTGATGTCACACAGATAGTCAGGTACCCAGGAAAATCCAAACAAATGATGGCCATCAGAACAAGCAGAGAAATAGAGATAATAAACAACTATGAACGAAAATGGAAGATAAAAACCAATGTCCAAAAACTCAAAATAATTGACATAGCAAAAACAAACCCCTACCCCATTATTGCCAATAACCAACAAATACCATATGTTGCCAACGGAAAAATATTAGGACTCAAGATAACCAGAAACGGAATAATCCCCCACATCAATGAAAGAATAACAATTGCAAAATCACAACTTACAAAGCTCAGAAGATTCCGCCAATTTAACACCAACACGCAATTGCACCTATACAAAGCACTGATCAGACCACACTTAGAATACTCTCCAATACCTCTGAACACAATCGCAGGAACAAACAAACTTAAATTTCAAGCAGTGCAAAATATAGCCCTCAGAAGAGCGGCAAAACACCAACCACCATACACACAAACAGTACAAGACATACTCACAGAACACGGCATAGACCCACTCAACACTAGAATGTACACCCAAGCAAATGCAATATGGGAAAAAAATCCAACAAGAACAGGATCCCATAATAAACCAACTAAATGAGGAAAACAACAACACATCGCACAGATGGTGGCCTAGAAGCATAAAAACTGATAACGAAGAACCAGAGCCTCTATATCAGTGGTTCCCAAACTGGGGGCCATGGCCCCCCAGCAAAATTTAGGGGGCCATAAGCTGAGGCTATGTACACACAAAAATCCCAAGCCCCACCACACTAGAACAGCCAGTCAGCAGCTGAGCCAGCCAGAGATATGGATTGGGAGAGGGGGGCCATGGATAAGGATCATATATGAAAAGTGGGTAATGATCAGAAAAAGTTTGGGAACCACTGCTCTATATACACAATAAAAAAGAACCAGAAGATGGGAACAACTCTCCAGTCACACAAGGACCTGGAGGAACCCCACAAACAAACAAAAACATAAAAGTTCACAAACACCCACAAAAACAAACAAACTAGAAACGAAAAAGATGGGGATCATCCCTCCAGTACCACAAGGACCTGGAGGGACCCCCCCCTTAGCATAGTATGTCCCAAGGAAACATCAAATAGAACAACTTAATTTAGCTTGGCTGAGACCGGCCTTCCCTAACCGCAGAGTCCTCTAATGCAGCACTGTTGACGGAAGACAAAATCCTCGTCTCCGCAAGGTGGATAGCCCACCTGCTGTTAACCTCCTCCTATATTTCCCACTTCTGAGCTTTACCTTGTACTGTACCCTTCTTGCACCCTCAGATCTAATGCTCTCTTCTCTTCGTATCACCGACCGACCGTAGGGCAGATTCAACCTGGAGCCCAACACGCAGCACCTCCTCTAATGAAGCTCCTACACAGCAACTCCTCTACCACGCAGCAACTCCTCTTCCAAGCAGCAACTTTCCAGCACCAGACTGTTTTGTATATAATATATTTATATAAGAAAATCGCCATAGCTGAGTTTCCCTTCTCACCTCCATCCTATGTTAGATACATCACGAAACCCCACAAATGGTGACCCCTGGTGAAACGCACTCACACAGGATGGAGGAGAAACAGATAACTCTCCCAGTCTTCAATCACAACATTGAAGACTGGCTCATCCACACGGAGGCAGCTCGCATCGGCTCTCCAGCTACAGACGTACAGAAATACGTCGCCCTGTTCTGTTCCCTGCCCATAGAAGTCGCCATACAAGTTGCAGAAGTCATCACCAACCCTCCAGCTGACAACAAATTCGCCGCTCTACGAGATGCTCTCAAGAGGCGATACTAACGGCCTCACACCAATCTCCTGCAAGACCTATCCGCCTTCTCCCTCGGCAATTCAACGCCTGCACGTCTCTGGGACGAGATGCGAAGACTGAATTCCCGCCACACAGACAGGCTTCCTGACACAATCCTGCGCCAACTTCACACTCAGAAGCTCCCTGCAGAAGTTCGTATCGTCCTCTCAGCATTGGACTCCTCTACCTCCTCGACGACCTATGCAGCCACGGCAGACAGAGTACTCCACGAATACAATGCTGTGCGCCATGCTGCCGCAAACCACTCAGTGGTCACACCTTCACTTAGCCCCGGTTTCGTCAACCTGATCAACGCTCCTCAGGGAAGTAGCATTCCACCAGACAAGCAAGACATAAGGGTCCTGCTAGAGTCTGTACACCGCAGAATGGACACCCTCGAGCAGCTCTGCTCCTCCATGCATGCTGCTTCTCCTGTTCCTGCCCCACGCACTGTGCCCTACCGACCCCAACATCCCTGTCCTGCCCCTGACCCCGCCGCCAGCCCCCAGCACAGTGTACCTACCTTCTGTTGGTACCATCAACGTTTTGGTGCTAAAGCTAGACGCTGTGAGGCTCCCTGCAACTTCACGAGGAAGCGACATCGACGGGGATTGGTAGACGCCATAACCTCCGACACTATCAAGCAGCACATCACACGCCTTACTTCTGACCTTGACCACTTCACTCCTGCTGCCAGTCACGACCTACTGCAAACACTACGACAGGCAGTTTCTGCATTCAAGGCTACTGCTCCACGCCAGCCTTCCAACCGCCCTGGACACATTTATCCCGCACGTCCTCCGCCAGTCTGCCCACCATTACCTGTTGCAGCACCACCTCGCCCACAACATTTCTGGGCACCCTCTTTTCTCCCTCAGGTACCCCCTGCTCCTGTCCTGCACCCTGCTGCTGTCATGGACCCTCCTCCTGACGTGGGCCCTGCTCCTGACTGTATAGATATGTGAACACGCCTGACGCCAAGACTCTGTTACCATTCATTGTACCATTTATTCACATGTCTGTATTACTACATATTATATTATACCATGTCCGATATCTATGCTTATGTCTAATGCCTATGTTCACTTACTATGTCCCGATATACTATATCTGTTCCGCGCTAGTCGAGTAACTAGAGGACCTCATTTATTGTCCTAGTGATGTCTAGCAACTCTCCTTGCCCAGCTAGACAACTGCCCTCAGATCAGCCTCGGCCTACCTACGGTCCGGGGTCCCTTGTGCTCGCCTCTGTATCGGTCGGCTATCACGCCAAGTCTTGTACACTTATTGAATATACCTACTGCTCGTGCTCTGGAGTTTCAAGAACCTTGTCTAGGATTGCATCCACTACATGGCGCAGTTGAGTAGCTCCAACACGACAGTTCACAAGTCGCAAAAGCCGGCCTAGTCCGTCTCCCGGCCCTCTCTGTCTCCCGCCCAGAAGATATACTCCACAGTGCCCCTGGATTTAAAGTGCTTTGTGACCTTGTGAAGTGCCCTAAGTGAAGTGCAGTGCCTTTCATGTCTGTTTGCTATGTCTCTGCGGCCCTACAGGTAGCAGAAACGCCCCCAGCCCAGTCTCCAAGACAGCACCTCCGGCATACACCCCCCGTCCGCACAGGCCCGCAAGCCACTGACTCCCCACACTGAGTCACCACCAGCCCCCGCCCGGGCGCCCGGAGGGATACACCGCTGCCAGCCGCCTCCCATCACTTCACAAATATTACAGTCAGTACTCTTTTACTTGCCCGCCAGTTCCTGCACTTAGGCAAGTACATTGACAAAAACATAGCACTTCACCTTATTCTCCTTGTCTTTCCCATCGCAACCACACCAAGCACGAGATGTCTGACCATGACGATTTGCCGGGAAATCTAGATGAGGATTATGAGGTAGACGAAGCCTCACAGACCCCCCCACCCCCCCTCACGCCTCACACGCCGGGCGCGCCAAATTCAAAGGATGGGAGCCAGGATATACGTCAGTTAATCTACTTCCTACAAGTTTCCCAAGAGAAGGAAGCCCAAAGACGTCAAGAGGAATCAGCTTACCGTCTCCAACTTCAACAACAACACCAAGCTGATAACCACAAACTCCTGACACTATTGGAATTGCTGGCAATGAGGACGACTTCACCAGCTGCCACAACCAATTCGCCAGCTTCAGCCTCTTCATCTATCCTTCAGACAACGCCTCCTCACACGTCACCTATCCCCCTTGGGTATGCCTCAGTGCCTTCTCAACCACCTGTTCCAGTCTCAACTTTCGTCGACCTCTCCGTGCCTCCTCCACCGCTTGCCGTCTCGAGCACACCCCTGCACAGCAAGTCTTCAGTTACCAGCCCCCCACCTCTTCAATCTGATGCAACATATCAAGTATACCGTCAATGGCGACGTCGTTTCGAAGACTTTGCTGTCATGTCTGACCTCAACCGAATGCCCCCTCAGAAACAACTCATCCAATTAAGATCGTGCATCTCCCTCGATGTTCAACGCCTCCTAGAGCACACGCTAGCCATTCCCCCTGACTCCTCCATGTCAGTGACAGAGGTCTTAGACGCCTTGCAGAGTCATTTCCGTGGCCTCCGCAATGAAGCCTTGCGTCGTAGGGAACTGCTATCCTGCAAACAAGCCTCTGGGGAATCATTCTCAGACTTCTATGCACGACTTAAGGACCTAGCAGCCGAGGTGGACCTATGTACAGGCGATCCTGTAACCTGTGCCGAGATCCAGCTCAAGATGATCTTGCTGATGGGTGTACGTGACGAGGACCTGCTTCAGAAACTCCTCACCCTCGACGCCGCCTCCCCCCTCACCGACTTCGTCACCCATTGCAGGTCGTATGAGGCCACAAGAGAGGCTGCCTCAGCTATACACTCATCGCCATCTCAAGTTCACGCCGTCTCCACCTACAAGAGGAATCAACGCCAGATGCAGACGGCGTCCTCTCCACAGCCCCCGTCACGGTCACCAGTTTTCTCTCCCGAATCCTGCAGAAGCTGTCAGCGCCAGCACGGTCCAGGAAAGTGCCCTGCGGCTGATAGTACATGTCGAAACTGCGGGTTTCAAGGCCACTGGCCCCGCACACCTCGATGTCCCGCCAACAAGGTCTCATGCAACGCTTGCAACAAGCAAGGACACTTCGCCAAGTGTTGCGGGTCCACCAAGAAGCCTCCATCCCCAGGTCAAAATGTCTCTTCACCGTCTCCCGAGAACAACAAAGGATGCCTACGCGTGGACGATGCCTCGAGTGACAGGTCCCCCAAGCCCGTCAATGTTCGTCTGTCCTACGGCACCAACTCTTCCAACCTCCTGATGATACCTGACACGGGCGCGGACATCACGGTGATTGGACCAACACACCTGGACGCCCTCAACATCCCCAGGAGTAGCCTGTCACCCACAGCCAGGAACGACGTACTCACAGCGGATGGGTCCCCGATGTCTCCAGCTTTGGGGTGCTTCAAGGCAACATTACAGCTCGGTCCCAAGTCTTGCCTTGCCACAGTCCACGTCCACGAGGGCATCCAAACCCCTCTCTTGTCATGTGGCCATTGTCAGGACTTGGCCATCGTCTCATCCGAGTTCCCAAAGCCCATCCTCGCCGTGACACACCTCAACAGGTGTGCAGGGATACCTGTTTCAGCCATGACCACACCTGCTACCGCCCGGGAGTTCTTTTTTCGTCAGTTCAGCGACGTCCTCGTCTCCAAGTCCGACCTCCAGAAGACGCCGCTCAAGAAGATGACAGGCCCCCCGATGAGAATCCACCTCAAGCCTGGCGCGACGCCTTTCGCCATCCACACACCCAGGCCTATCCCCTTTGCCATACGGGACAAGGTGAAGGCGGAGCTCGATTCTCTGGTGCAGCAGGGGATCATCAGACACGCCGGTGAGGAGCCCTCCGAGTGGTGCCACCCTATGGTCTTGGCACCCAAGCCTGTAAAGTGTTCGCATCACAGTGGACCTCACCCATCTCAACTCGCAGGTCTCCCGTCCCGCCCATCCATCGCCTACGCCCATTCAAGCAGTCCGCAGCGTCACCCCGTCTGCAAAGTTCTTTACCACGGCGGATGCACTACATGGGTACTGGCAAGTTGACCTGGCGGAAGAAGATCGCCACCTCACGACATTCATCACGCCCCACGGCCGCTTCCAACACTGCCGCGGACCCATGGGCTTCGCAGCAACGGGAGATGCGTACTGCCTCCGTGGGGATATGGCCCTGCAGGGTGTCACCAACTGCGTGAAGGTCGTAGATGACATCCTGCTCTTCGACGACGATCTCCCGGCCCACTTGAACCGAGTTCATCTGATGCTCACAAGATGCCGTGCCCATGGTATCACCCTGAATAAAGATAAATTTGTGGTCGCCGCCTCCCAAGTCAACTACTGCGGCTACAACATCTCGCCAGAGGGGATCTCAGCTGATGGGGAGAAGGTCAAGGCCATCAGGGACTTTCCTACCCCAGCGAACCTGACCGACCTCCGCTCGTTCATGGGCCTGGTAAATCAGCTGGCAGACTTCTCCCCTAAACTCGCCACATCAGCCCAACCTCTACGCCCCCTCATGAGCCCCAAGCGCTCTTTCCTCTAGACTCCTGACCACGACCTAGCGTTCAGGAATGTTAAGAAGGCGTTGCTGTCACCACCAGTCTTGGCACCCTTCGACCCGTCCTTACCAGTGGTCCTCCAGACCGACGCCTCCCGTCTATACGGCCTCGGATATGCCCTCCTTCAAGATCACGGCCAGGGTAGACTGCGCTTAGTTCAGTGTGGCTCCAGGTTTCTGACGGACACGGAGACCAGATACGCCACCATCGAACTAGAGATGCTGGCAGTCGCCTGGGCTATGGCCAAGTGCCGCCTTTACCTGTCCGGCCTCGGGCATTTCACCCTCACGACGGACCATCGCCCGCTCATACCCATCCTCAATCACTACACGTTGGACGCCATCGAAAATCCTCGCCTCCAACGTCTCAAAGAGAAGACCGCCCCTGACGTCTTTACAGCTGTGTGGCGTGCCGGGAAGCTTCTGTGCATACCAGACGCCCTCTCCCGAGCCCCTGTTAGTCTCCCCACACCTGAAGATGAAGTCGACTGTACCACGGCCGCGGCTCACGTTCGGTCTTTAGTGACACACACAGCCACCTCTCTTGCTGACAAGACGACGACGACGCCCCCCATCGAAGACGATAGGACTCTCCAGGAGCTTCGCATCGCCGCCGCTCAAGACCCGACATACGTCCAACTCCTCGACTACGTCTCCGCTGGATTCCCCACCAACCGCTACGACATTCATGCCTCCGCCCTCCCCTTCTGGAAGCTAAGGGATAGCCTCTATGCGGACGGAGAGCTGGTGTTGTACGGCCCCAGGATCGTCGTTCCCGCTGCCCTCCGCCGGCGCACCTTATCCCGCCTCCATGACAGCCACCGCGGCGTTGAAGCCACCAGGCGCAGAGCCCGTCAGACCGTCTTCTGGCCTGGTATTGACGCCGATATTAAGAGCACGGTTGAGGCCTGTGAGCCTTGCCAGCAACTCCAGCCCAGCCAGCAACAAGAGCCGTACCTGTGCAATGACCTCCCAAAGCGGCCCTTTGAGTCCGTGTCCGCCGACCTCTTTAATGTGGCCGGAAAGTCTTTCCTGGTGGTCGCCGACAGGCTCTCTGGATGGCCCGTGGTAGTTCCCTGTGGTCGGGACACCACCTCTTCCAGGGTCATCCGGATGTTTTGTCGCTTCTTCCGGGAAGTCGGGTGCCTCTCCGCCTCCGAACCGACGGTGGGCCCCCGTTCAATAGCCACGAGTTCAAGAGCTTCGCCGAACGCTGGGGCGTCCACCACATCGTCACCTCCCCTCATTACCCGCAGGCGAATGGCCACGCCGAGGCAGCGGTAAAGTCCGTAAAATACCTCATCCTCAAGACAGCACCAACGGGGAACCTGGACTGCGAGGAGTTCGACAGGGGCCTACTAGAACTCCGTAACACCCCTACCCCTGCCGGACGCTCTCCTGCCCAGGTGTTGTATGGCCGCCCCCTTCGTACTCGTGTGCCTGCCCACCCCCAGTCCTTCTTAGATGAATGGCAGATCAAGGCGGACGAGTGTGACTGCAGTGAGGCTGCCCGGATGGCCCAAGTGACAAGCCACTATGACGCCCACGCCCGCCCCCTTCCCAGGTTGACCGTCGGCCAGCAAGTACGAATCCAGGACCCGACGTCACACTGCTGGGACAAGGTTGGGGTCGTCATGGGCCGTGGCGAGTCTCGTTCGTACCAAGTCCGCCTCCCCAGTGGTCGTGTGTGGTGGCGAAACAGACGCCATCTCCGCCCAGTGCCATCCTCTAGCGACGAACCTTCCTCCCCGTCCCCTGTGTCCCCTTGCCCAGACCAGGAACGAAGGTCGTCAGTTGATCCTCCCATTGTCCCTCGCCGCTCCTCCCGACTCATGGAAAAAGAGTCCGTAGACCGCTCGAGATTGCACTACGAGCGTAAAGGGGGAGGGAGGTGTATAGATATGTGAACACGCCTGACGCCAAGACTCTGTTACCATTCATTGTGCCATTTATTCACATGCCTGTATTACTACATATTATTATACTATGTCCGATATCTATGCTTATGTCTAATGCCTATGTTCACTTACTATGTCCCGATATACTATGTCTGTACCGCGCTAGTCGAGTAACTAGAGGACCTCATTTATTGTCCTAGTGATGTCTAGCAACTCTCCTTGCCCAGCTAGACAACTGCCCTCAGATCAGCCTCGGCCTACCTACGGTCCGGGGTCCCTTGTGCTCGCCTCTGTATCGGTCGGCTATCACGCCAAGTCTTGTACACTTATTGAATATACCTACTGCTCGTGCTCTGGAGTTTCAAGAACCTTGTCTAGGATTGCATCCACTACACTGACGAGGACCCACACACCCCACCAGGCGCTACTGAGGACTGTGTACCTGCCGCGAGAGAAGCACCACATTCCTCGCCTCCACACCCTCCTTCTCCCTCTGCTAAAGTTGTCTCCTGTAGCGGCCGGCTCATCCACACCCTCGCCGTTATGTCTCACATGTGGGATACAACCCTGCCGACAACAAGTCTCCCGCACCGCCCGTTATGTCTCACATGTGGGATACGACCCTGCAAACAACAAGTCTCCTGCACCGCCTGGAGGGAAGGGGGAGTATTGTAGTGTATATCTCCCCTACAACTAAACTGCCGTTTGTCGCTGACTAGCCGACCCTTCTTCGAATAACGCAGCCTACACTTCGTGGTCTAAGGTCGGCAACCAGCGCCGCCTAACAAAGCGGGGGTCAGCTATCAAGCCATGCCTACCTCCGCTATATAAGACCTCACCTTGCCGAGACCTGCCAGCTTCTTCTACCTACAGCCACGCAGCACGCAACACCTCCTCTGAGCAAGCCCCTCACCAACCAGCCTACTTTACCCCTCGCTGCTAACCACGCTGCAACTTCCCAGCACCAAGCTGCGCTGTACATCTAATACAATATATATATACAGAGAGCGCATTGTGAGTTTCCTTTCTCCAACCCATCCTGAGTGTGAACCCACATCTCGAAACCCCACAACCCCTTGTGGGGCGAACGTCCGCCAGCTCCAGGTAAGAACACTCGACTGAATAGTGCCCTTTAAGATGTTTATACACCTCAATTAGTTCTCTCCCCCCCCCTTGCCCGTCTGTAGTATAAGCTAGGCAATTTCAGGCTTTCTAATCTCTCGGGGTAGCTGAGGTACCGAAGTGCAGGCACCAGTATGGTGCCCCTCCTTTGGACATTTTCAATCAACTGACAGTCTCTAGCATATCTCAGGGACCAGACGGGGTGACAGTACTCCTGGCGGTTCAGGAGATTGGTCTGTTTTGTTCTTGCGGATATCATTGTACAGTGTTATTATCTTATTAAAGGAGTAAACTGGAATGCCCGGAGAAAACCTGCGATGTTTGGTTTAGTAACACTGTGTAACACCTTTTTCACATCTAACCCGGGGTATGAATCCGGGGCAAGATTATGAGAGACAAAGACGTTACCGCTGTGAAATAAAACTCATATGACAGATCAGTTATATTCTAGTTATGATTTAAATAGTTGAAGACTTATTACGTGTTATCTGTGGACTCCTCATAGGCTACAAGAAAAAATAATGCTGCACCCTGCCTGGCGGTGTTCATGTAGGGCTATATGAGCTACAGTAAAACTGAAACTAGTTGTCGTAAGTTCGAATCCTGAGGTGTGACTATAAGTAATGGTACTGATTTCTTAGCAAACATACCCGAACCTACTAATGTGAGTCAAACCAGAGAGGCTTCATATATAGGTATATTCATGAAACTCTACCAACAAATCAGAGACTAAAAATGTTAAACATAAAACAAGATGATCGTTGTGTAAAATGTGGTGAGGTAGAATATCCAATACATGTATTTTACTTGTGTTTCCATAACAAAGAGATAATTAAATGGTTTAAAAATCTCCTGAATACAGTCTGCAATGTAAATAACAAATTATTTCTGCATTTCTTAATGTTTAATATTAACTGTAGTGATAATAAGAATAAGAATACAATGATCATGCTAATGTCAGATTATATTTACTGTATGTGGTTAAGTAGGAAAGAAAATTCTAATGTTAAGGAGACTATAGCCTTTATTAAAGGCAGTATATATTATAATAAATTGATGATCAAGTGTATTTTAAAATAAAACTCATCCAAATATTTCACTTACAAATATGTTAATATGTAATATTTATGTATACAGTATATGTAAATTGTAAAATTTATAAATAATAAAAAACAAATGTGAGTCAAACCGTCAATATTTTCATCATTGTTTTTACGTGCTCTACGAAATTGCAGTCCAGAATTCATTGCTGAAGAATTTGAGTATGTCAATAATATTGGATTGAACTTAAAGTACTGTAGATCTTTTATAGACAAATTCTTAACATGACTAAGAAATTTTAATATAGAACTGATCCCAAAGTTCCTCATGACAATAAGAATATTTATGTTTTGCCATTTATGTAAATTTCTCTGAATTCATGTGCTAATAAAGAATTCACCATGGAATGTGTAATGTGCTGAACAATTACAAAATGGTTCTCAGTGAAGCACTGAATGTCGTAGAGTAGTAGCTAGTTCGACTGGTAGTCCGTGGAGTAGTAGCGTGGAGTCGTGTTTGGGCTCCGTTAAGCTTGTTGCGTGGAGGCGAGTTTGGTCTCCGTTAGCTTGTTGCTGTTCACGGACTCAGGGCTGTGGTGGCGGTAGCACGCACATTTGCGCCAGAGTCGACGACACGTATCAAGTGTTGAGGCGCCTGCCCCTCGGATGTTATTAGACCATTCCCCAGGATGCTGAAACATCCCAGGTTCCTATTTGCTGCTAGGTGAACAGAGGCATTGGGTGTTAGGAGATTTGCCTAGTGTCTCGCCCTGCCCGGGGATCGAACCCGAGTTCATTCAACTATGAGCTGACTACGTTAACCAATACGCTACAGGGTACCCGAAGAAATATGTGTTTAAAAGTCATGAATTCCCTCTGGATATATATATATATATATATATATATATATATATATATATATATATATATATATATATATATATATATATATATATATATATATATATATATATATATATATATATATATATATATATATATATATATATATATATATACATATATTATTGTTCCTCATACGTCAGCTAGTTTCTTGATATGCTGATATAATGTGCAATTTTTTAATTATATGTACAGTCCATTTTCCCTTATAAGTTCATGTAAGCCTTCTGTTTCCATACTCATACAATCTCATTCAAAAAGCTCTTTTTATTTATTTTTTTTTTTTAACGGGGATTAGCCCACCCGGATTGTATAGTAATGGCTCGCTTCAAACAATGCGACGGAAGCCCTCAAGGAAAAAAAATCGCACCCAGGCACAGGTCACTGACCCACATCGGGGCCTGGGGGGCGAAAATGTCAGTCCCTGCTCACCTAGCAGTAAGGTAGGTACCTGTTGTAAATCGAAAGTTGCGAATTCGTATTCAGGGAGTTGTTGGAGCTTCCAATAACTTGATGACATAAACCATTGACTCTTCAGGCTTCTACGCCCTTGACTCTTCAGGCTTCTACACCCTTAACTCATGAGACATAAAGGGAAGTTAGTTAGTTTAACAAATTTATTGGCAGAGCTTGTAGTACAGTTTGCCTATTCTGAGTAATTCAGTCAGGTCTTGACACTGAGGGTGGTATCACTTCTCACTGCCACGCAGGACAGAGGTTCATACACAAAGAAATACATCATATTCATTAACAGCTATAAATGTATAGAGGTCAGATTCATATGGGTAATGTCACTGTTCATTGCCATGCAGGACAGAGGTTCGTACACAAAGAGATGCATCATATTCATTGACAGTACATATACATATATGTACACACACACACACACACACACACACATATACATACATATACATATATACATACACATATACATGTACATATATATACACACACACCCACACATACATACATATACGTCGGTCGGATTCATGTGGGTAATGTCACTTTTCACTGCCATACAGGACAGAGGTTCGTACACAAAGAATGCATCATATTCATTGACACTATATACAGGTCAGATTCATGTGGGTAATGCCACTGTTCACTGCCATGCAGGACATAGGTTCGTACACAAAGAAGGAAATACATCATATTCATCAGCAGTATATATAGGTCAGTGGATCACATACATTGGAGTCATATTCTAATTGAAGACTAATCAGTGTGGGCTAGCAAATTTGGGATAAACAGCAAGAATGCCCTCAAGCACACCTGATTCAATGAAGTAATTACATAGTTCAAGATACAATAAGTCAGGTGGCCTGAAGTCTTTGACAGTGTTACATTCAATAATATAGTGTTCAAGTGTATGCTTTAAAGGTTTATCACAAAGTTTACATGCTGAGTGTTCCGGTATGGGTACAGCGTTACTAACTTGCCAGATGTGTCTGTATCCTAGCCTAATCCTGGCCACGACTACATCACATTGTCTGGTTCTGTCCTTATGCTGGCCATACCGGTACCTCTTGTCACAAAATTTGTCATATTTACTAATGCTACAACTGTCAGGTCTCTTTGCATTTCTCACTTCTTCTAGATCAGATTTCATGATTCTGACTTGAATGTTTTTAATTACACGGTCACGGTCAACATTTTCTTTCTTACATGCCTCATTGGCCTGTCTATCAGCACGGTCATGATACCTGATTCCAACATGGGACGGAATCCACACAAATTCGATACGAAAGTTGTTCTCATTGGCAGTTATCACAATCCTTTTAATATCACATACAACTTTAGACATAGAGCCTGACGGGCTGTTCATTGATTTCAAAGCACTTTGAGAGTCACAGAATATCACCCCACCTCCATTTTCTTTGAGGTAGTCTGTGGCTAAGTAGATTCCAGTTAGTTCAGTTTGTGTTGTGCTGGCCCAGTTGTCCAGCCTTTGTTTGTTTGACACTATCATCTCTTTTTCTTTATATATTACAATTGCACAGCCTGTTCTACCTGTGTTTGTCTGCACAGAACCATCAGTAAAAGCATAACATTCACTTGATTTAATACTCTCTATGTGTCTGTTAATAGTTTCTAGTGTGACACATCTCACCACATCGGTGTTTAACATTTGCTTACTACCAACAGGAGTGTAATTAATAGGAACTGATATGTCCAGCCAAGGAGGAATGGCATTAATAGGTTCGTCTGGGGTGATTGGGACATTCAGTTTCAAGAGATCTGCAACACTTTTATGAAGCCACACCCGAAAGAGAGTGTTTTGTGGAAGGTTGGCGAGATGGTCGGGATTACTTAGATAGAACATCAACTCAGTTTGAGCTGTAGTTTGAGAACCATTGTTCTTCAAAACTTTGACACAAAACATGGTATTAAGTAGAGCTATCCTCTCAGATAGGGAGGGCAGTCCGAGCTCTTTCCTCATGTTTACAATTCTGGTTTATTTTGGGCAACCTAGGATGATGCGCATGGCTTCATTTTGCACTACCTCAAGGCTGTTGAGTTGTTCAGGCGGAATAGTCACAGGATGGAGAGCATGATAGTCAACTACAGAACGAATGAAGTGAAGATAGAAAGTACGAGAATAGGTGATGTTAATTCCATAGCCCTTGCCAACAAGGGTTCTCAGGGGTTTAATGCGCTGCATTAGTTTGTCACGAAGTTTGCTGACAAAGTTTGCATCATTCACACAAATCCCAAGATATTTATAGGAGCTACATGGTTCCAAGGGCATGCTGTTAATGTTATAGTCAAGAGGCAGAGGGTGAGCAGGACGAGGATTGAGGACCCTCGTCTTGTCAACAGATATTATGAGACCATATTCAACAGTTCTCCGAGCAAATACATCAAGCAAGGCATGGAGCCTGAGTTTGGTTTGCGTCATAATGCAGATATCACCAGCATAGCATATTACGGCTTCGTTTGGCTGAACTGGAATGTCAGCAATAAGCTTGTGCATCAGTATATTAAAGAGCATAGGACTTAACACTCCTCCCTCAGGCGTGCCCAGCTCAAATGATCTCATTCTGGTACTTTTAACTCCCCTAAACAGAACACTGGCATACCTGTTGGACAGATAACCCTTTATCCATGTCAGGAGGTTACCTTGTATGCCAAAATTAGCTAGTTGCTCAAGTATAATGTCTCTATTAGCTACATCAAAGGCTGATTTAAGGTCTATGAAGGCTATTTGTGTCTTATCTTTTGAGTGAACAAGATATTCTGCAAAGCATGTCTGTGTGCTACGCCCGGGCATGAACCCGTACAGATTAGGGGCGAGTTTGTCTTTGACTTGAAACATGAGACGGTTTAGAACAACTCTTTCAAGGACTTTACACATACAGGATGTAAGTGAAATTGGCCTGAAGTTTGGAGAATTAGCTTTAGGGATTGGAACTATGTTTCCATGAGTCCATGTCTTAGGCAGAATACCCTGTGTGAGGCTCATTTGATACAGGTCAAGCAGTGGATGGTTAGGGATCTCATTCAACAATCTCAGGGTGTTATAGGTTATGCCATCCTCACCAGGGGAGGATGACTCACCTTTCATTAGTGCTGTTGTTAGTTCGTGGTATGTTATAGGAAACTGGTCGGTAAGGTCTGGTGAGGAACAGGCTATTTCAATATTGAAACCCCTATTAATGTGTGAGGTGTTAAGTTATTGTTGTATGTCAGGAGGCAGGGAAGTGATTTGTGACACACTAGACCATTGGTCTAATAGCATGTCAGCATATTCGGCAGGGTTGTGATGAAGCTTGACTGGGGTGGGTGACTTGGTAATGGCTCTAATTTTGTTCCACATTTCTGCTAGAGTGGTTGTTCTATTGATCTCCTGTAAGAAGTGTTCCCAATAGGTGTTTCTCACCTGACCTTTGAGTTCCCGAAATTCTCTGTTAGCTTTGAGGAATGCCAAAAGGTTATCACTTGTTTTATTTTGCTTATAAGTGTTGGCAAGCTGTTTTACATGCTCTCCTTCTTTGGTGAGGATGGGGTCATGTGTCCACAGAGGTGGTTTAGTGCTGCCCCCCTTCCTCCTTGGCTTAACCCAGGTGGTATAATATGTGGTAATGACATTTACAAGATCACAGCAAAATTCATTCACTGACCCAGGTGTATATCCAGCATACCATCTGTGGATGTAGGCCTTGAAGTGCAGTTTAAGATTATCTGGGATGTTCATTCTGAGCTGAGGATGGGGTTCACACTTGACATCAGCAACAGTGTATTCAGTAAGTATTGCATAATGATCACTGACTAGGTGGTCTGAGATGACCTTAGCCTTGACATTACTGTCTACTAGGTTATACCCAATGACATAATCAAGTCAGCCCCCCATCAGATGTGTCACTTTGTCTGTGTCGTATACAGTGATATTATGATTATTGATGTAATTCACGAACACCCTCCCATTAGAGTTACACTGGACATCACCGAGGACAGTGTGACGAGAGTTAAAGTCACCCATACACAGCATAGCATTGTTACCTGATGGCTTTGACAACACGTCCGCTCGCAGTTCATTACACCGAACATAGATGTTATACAGCGAAAATTGACTGTTTGCTGTCTTTACTGTAAAGTGTTGATAGTGAATATTTTCATCATTGTGAGTTTTAATCCATTTACAGACCAGACCATTCTTTACATAAGTGAGCAGGCCACTTCCTGCTCCACTATTATATGCTGTAAACCCAGCTATCCTGGGTGCAACTTTCTTCTGGGTGCTGGAGTGTAAGGTTCTTGTAAACCAATTACATCAATGTCAAAAACTTTAACAAACCATTGTAGATCATTAATTCTGCGATTAACACTCCGGATGTTCCATGAAATGAACCTTAGCGTTCGTGTTACTTTTCCCACCTTGAATTTAGCGTAGAGAGTCGCACGCTGGCTTCATAGATCAGCCTGACCAATAAGCTGACCATTCCAATTTCTGTACCTCTGGATTTCCTGATAATGTTCTTCACAGCCCTTATTCCAGTAGGATTTTTATACATGGGTTCCTTCATCAGTCCCGCGAGTTCCTCCTCCGTAAAAAATGGAAAACTTACAGGGTCATGAACAGTCTTCAGACCTGGGACTATTATAAAGACCACGCTGGCAGTCTGGGGCTCATTCTCCTCATCCATGCTTCCATCACTATCGGTCTCGCTCTGGCTACTTACCCTCAAGTTGGCATCATTATGAGAGGAGGCACAAGCTCCTTCAGAAGCTCCACTAACACTATCACTGTCATTGTTCACTAGTACACTTACTTGACAGGCTTTAACCTGACCTGCATTGGCTAACGAAGGAGAGTCACTGTGCCTGCTGACTTCAGGTGGTGGAGGCGATCCGGCCACATTGGCATCACTGAGTGGGACTGCTATTGTGGATGGAGGAGACCTCCCAGGACAACTGGGGTGCAAGGCCGTCACACCCTCCTCCCTGGACCTGGAACACTGCCCCCTGGGTGGGGAGGTGCTGCTGTTGATTTCAGGTGCTGGAGGCGACCCCGCAGTGTTGCTGTTGGCATCACTGAGTGGGACCGCTTTTGTGGGTGGAGGCGCGCTCCCAAGGCAACCTGGATGCCAGGCCGTCACACCCTCCTCCCTGCACATAAAGGCAAGCATGAACTTAGCATGCTTCCCTGATGGGCGCTGTAAACACTTCTGCGCTTAACCTTACACTAGGATGTAGGGGGTTGCCCAATAAATAAATAAAAATAAAATAAATAAAATAAATAATAATAATAATAATAATAATAATAATAATAATAATAATAATAATAATAATAATAATAATAATTCATAGAAAATAAAAATTACAAAAAAATAACAAAGTAGTAATAATAATAATAATAATAATAATAATAATAATAATAATAATAATAATAATAATAATAATAATAATAATAATAATAATAAAAGTGAGAAACAATGTATGCATGTTTAGTTGTCAATAGTATGCGAAACAATTGAGACCGTGCAATTGTGTGTAAATGTGGCAGAAAGTCAGGTCAGCAACCTGGGACTCGGTCACAATTTTCATGTAGATTAGTATACTCTTTTTCTTTACTATTTTTAATTTATTTTTACTCTTATTTTTTCGCCCCCTAGGCCCCGTTGTGGGTCGATGACCTGTGCCTGGGTGAGCTATTCCCCGTAAAAAGAAAAAAAGAAGAAAGAAAAAGAAAAAACGGCATGTTTCACACACACTGTGGGGTACTGGTTGTTTGGTTCACACTCAGGATGGGATGGAGAAAGGAAACTCACAATGTGCTCTCTGTATACATGTTGTATTGGATGTACAATGCAGCTTGGTGCTGGGAAGTGGCAGCGTGGTTACAAGCGTGATGTAGAGAGAGCTGGTTGGTGAGGGTGCTGAGAGGAGGACAGCTTGTGGGTCGCCATGCTCGCCGAAGGGGAGCGAGGGCCGCCAGGCAGCGGCGGAAGAGGTGGTGTAGCTTGCTGCGGCTGTAGCTAGAAGAAGAGAGAGATAGGTCGATACGATACGAAGTCTTTAGTTAAGAGGTGAAAGAAGATTATTAGGAGTTGAGGGAAAAGTGGTGAAACTGAAATACAGTAGGAGTAGAAAGAATCTGGGCTCAACCAGATCGCTTCATCTTTCTTATTGGTGTTTTGTCTTTGTTCTGCTCCCTTGGGTCGTCAGACCTTTGTATTAATATTGGTTTATTTATATAATGCTGCTTATTATTATTATTTGTTATTGTTGGAGTTAGTGAGCCCGCCCAGGTCCTTGTGTAACTGGGAGGGTAGTCACATTTATTTTTTATTTTATTTTTTTTGAGGTGTTAGTTAAGTGTTAGTTGTGTTAGTCTAAAGGTACACTGTATGGAGAGGCCTGCCAGGTTCTTAGTGGAGCTGGTTGGTCACTCTCATCTTTATTCCTCTAGTAATGTTTTATGTAGAAATGTGTATGTTGAGGCAGGAGGTGGTTCAATTACTTCTTCCTGGCTGATATAGCTGGGAGGGTAATCACATTATTATTATTAATATTATTAATATTTATTTATTTATTTATTTATTTTTTTTTTTGAGTTAGTGAGCCCGCCCAGGTCCTTGTGTAGCTGGGAGGGTAGTCACATTTTTATTTATTTATTTTTTTTTTTTTACTAAGATGTTAGTTCAATGTTAAATGTTAAATGTTAAATGTTAAATATTAGTTATGTTAGTCTAAAGGTACGCTGTATGGAGAGGCCTGCCAGGTTCTTGTGGAGCTGGTAGGTCACTCTCATCTTTTATTCTCTCTATTAATGTTTTATATGTATATTGGGGCAGGAGATGGTTCAATTACTTTCTTCCTGGCTGATTTAAACCAACTGTGTTCTTGGAATTCTTCGTTGTCTATATTATTTATCCAGTTTTGATATGTTTCTGTGTTAAGTTCAGTCACTTTTTTCCAAATATTTGCAGCTTTGTTGTGTATATCTACATTGATTGCTAAGAGGTTTGCTCTCTTGTGTAGCTGTTCATTATTGATGTGGTCTGTATATTTTATGTTATATATAAATCTGAGGGCTATATTTTGTACTGTTTGTAACCTTTTAATGCTCGTTTTTCTAAGGGTGTTCAATGGGATGGATGGGTAGTCCATAATTGATTTGACAAGGGCAATATAAATCTTTCTTTTGTTATTAATGCTAAGGTTCTTAAAGCGTTTTATTTTTGATAATCTTATTCTTGCCTGTCGTTCTTTATCTTTTAAGTATGTTATATATCCTCTTTTTGTTAGTTTTAATCCAAGCATCCTACCTTCAGTGTCGTATGGGTATAGTTCCTGGTCGACTATTACGGACTTGTTTTAATCTTTGGCTATTGGTATTATCTTGAATTTGTTCTTATTTGTCCTGATTTTCCATTTTTCTCAAAATCATTTATATTTTTTATCGCTCTTACCGTGTAGAGTGCCATAAATTGGGTTGATTTTCCTGGGTATGATACTATTTGAGTAATATCATCAGCAAACATTACATATTCGCTAAAGGGGGTAGGTTGAGGTGTGTCTGAGGTATAAATTGTATATAGTGTTGGAGAAAGGCATCCTCCTTGAGGTACTCCACTCTCAAGATTAAACATAGTTCCCATAAAGTTTCCAATTTGAATTTGTGCTCTCCTATCATCTAAATAGTTACACAATATTCTTAGCAAGTATTCGTTAAGTCCCAGTTTTAATATTTTATATTTCAAGCCTAAATGCCAAACTTTATCAAAAGCCTTAGAAACATCCTTTAAAATTATATTGATCTGGTTACCCTTGCTTTTTTCTATTGCAATTATTTCCGTTATTATAGCTATTGCAGTTAGGGTATTTCTATTGGGCATAAATCCATGTTGTCTGTTGTTAGTTTTCCCATGTTGTGTTAAAAAGGCTATAAGTCTTGAATTGAATATTTTTTCCAATAGTTTCCCGGTAATTTCTAATATAGATATTGGCCTGTAGTTAAATATTTCCTTATTGTCCTTACCCTCCTTAGGAATAAATATAATTTTAGCATATTTTAGTTTGTCTGGAAAGTAACCAGTTATTAAGCATGCGTTATAAATGTTTAATAGTGTATTTAAAATGTTTTCAGGTAGATTCATGATCATATTTTCTGTGTAATACCTGTGAGCCCAGGGGCTTTTTTCCTTAAATTTCCTCAGACAGTGCATCATTTCTCCCATGGTTATTATTTGGGGTGATTCTATGTATTTGTCTTCCCATTTCTTCTTCTATCCTTTCTTCGTGTTCACTATCAAAATCTTCATTTTCCTCATCTGATATTTTAAAAACTTTTACCCATTCCCTTTTGAATGCTGACTCTTGTTCATTTTCCTCGTGCAATTTTGTTCCATTTTGGTCTTTAATGTATGGTGTTTTTTGCTTGTTGTGCCCCATCATCTTGTTTATGGAAGTCCAAAATGTTTTTGTGTCTTTAGTCATGTCAGCCGCCATTATAATATCATTCCATTTTTTATTGTTTGCTTCCTTACATGCGTCTCTTAATTTTATCTGTAGTGCTGTCTGTGTCGTATATAGCCATCTGTTACTGCCGTGTCTTTCCATATACCTGTTTATCTCATTGTAATAGGTCTGGATTAATTTAACTTCTTCTGGTAGTCTGTTGTTGGGTAATGTTCTAAAGTGTGAAGTAGGAGTGTGTTTGGTTATAGATGTTTTTATTGCTGAGTGCAGTCTGTCCATTTCTGAGTCTATATCTTCTGTTGTTTTCCCTTGTAGGTTAATCGAGTGGTGATTACTTAAGTCGTCTTTGAAGCTGTCCCAGTCTGTTTTACTCATTTTCAGTCTTTTTTTTATTGGTATCTGTATGGGGCTTGTTGACAGTGTTAGTATAATTGGCAGATGGTCACTGCCTGTAAGAGGTCCTTGTTTTATATGGTAATTGAAAAAGGCTTTGTTGTTGGTAAAAATTTTGTCTGGTGTCGATTGTGTATTGTGATTTCTCCAGGTTGGAAAGTTAGGACCCAGATGATTGATTTTCCCTAAATTTATTAATTGATTAAGGGCGTTTCCCACGACGTTATTATTTGTATTGTCAAAAATCCTATGTCTGGCGTTAAAGTCTCCTAAGATGTACATCGGATGACTATTGTTAGCCAATTTTAATAGGTCTTCTATAGGTAAGTAGGGTCGTCTCGGTGGGAGATAAGTAGTAGCAATAATTACGTCTCCTTGAGTTGTATTTATTTGTATTGCTAGAAATTCATCCTGGAAGTCATCAATAAGTTTAAATTTTAAGTTTCTTTTAACCGCTATCGCTACTCCGTCATTTTTCTCGCCCGATTTATTTCTTTGGTTTACATAATAGTTAAAGAGTTTTATGTTGTTGTTTTCTGTCTCACCGTGACTGTTTATTAGTATAATGTCAGGGTCAATTTCTTGATATATATTACTTAGGTTAATTCTCTCGGTCTTCCAGTTTCATACGTTGTGTTGTATTATTCTTAAAGTTCTTACTCTTTGTCTATTGTCCATTATTTCTTATACTTGGATTGTGGCAGTTGGAGTGGAGACCTATCATCCTGTTTCCCGCTTCTGACTCTTCTAAACCCTGACGGGTCTACTATTTTAAAGTCTTTGGTCGTAATCTTTAGTTTGTCCGTAGTAATTAGTGACCAGACATAATCTTCACTTAGGGATTTTTCTTGATATGTCCACTTGCATATCCCTCCTTCACAGTTTTTTACTATTGTCCCTCCTGTTGGTCTCGATGTTGGGATTCCATGTTTTGTTGTAGTGATAACTTTTAATCCAATATCTTCAGCAGATTCAGGTTGTATATTGTGATCAGCTTCCATCTTATCTTCTCTCCTCCTACTCCTTTGTCTTATAGTCTGTCCTTTTGTTATTTCTATCTTCTCTTTGTCACTTCTAGTCATTTGTCTGGGATCTCTATCAGTCGCTTGTGTTCCTTGTGTATCAGCTGTTGCTCCTTGCTCAAACCTTTGTTCGTCTAGATGTAGTCTTTCTCTCAGTTCGCTTGCATATGTTGCCTGAAATAGTTTTTCGGATTGTGGATTCTCTGGAAATATCATCTCTGGTAGGTTATTCAATTTAAACATTTTCCTTAATTCCTCATTGTATGATCCGGGTGCAATGATATTGTGCAAATGTGCATGGATCATACTAATCATTACCTTATCATGTATTGGCTCACTTAGGTTTAATATGGTGGATTCTGGTCTATGAGCCTCTTGGACCGCTCTCTTTGCTATTTCGACGTATGTCGTATCCTTCTTGTCTTGTTCCTTTTTCCTTGTTTCTTGTTCCTTGTACTTTATCATGTGTTTTTTTATTGGGCATGCCATTGCTAACGTCCTATGTCCTATGTATACATTCCCGTTTCTCTTACAGTTGAGACAGCCAACATGTGTATTCTTACATTCAGTGTAAGTATGGTCGTCGCCTGCACATTCTGACCAGTACTTTTTTTCTTTTTCCGGACAGTCTCTCGTTGTGTGTTCTTCATATTTGTAGCAGGAGAAGCAAGTTTGCAGACTGATGAATGTCTCCTTCTTTATTTGATGTGGTGTGACTGACATGTTGAATATTAGAAAGCCCTGTTGTAAAATTTTCTCAGCCATTGACACTTCTTCAAAAGTAATCTTAAAAACATGAGTATAGTCCTCTATCTTAATGACTTCTTCAATCTTCATCCACCTATTTTGGCGTTCCAGTTCATCTTTCAGGTCTTCCGATGTCTTCCTCCCGATCTCTTGGTCGACTTGACGAACGAAAACTGATCTTTTTGCTTTTTGTTCTGGTGGCATGACAACAATAAGGCCTTCATTGTAAAATATATCTCTTGCTTCTTTTGAAAGGATTTTATCTGAATCAAAGTCATCTTTACAGATTACTTTAAAACCTTCATTGGTGCTGAATATTCTTGTTAGTGGGACTTGCAGTTTGTTGTAAGTGATTTCTGCCACTTTTCCCCTTCCAATAGAGTGTCCCTTATCTCTATGTTTTATTCTAATGCTTGTTGTCATCTTCTTGATTACATCTAATCCTACCTATAACACAGGGCTCCTGCCTGGGAGCAGTGACCCCGCCCCCCCCCTCTTGGACGGGCGTCGGGCTCGTAGGGTTCTGCACCCAGGTTACCTGTGACTATAGTTATGTCTAAGAAAGTTGCCACCTACCGGTGACCCCCGGACAAGGGGTGCCCTGCACTATCACAGGTTCCCTTGCCGGATCGACCGTATCGCTAAGTCCCGCCTCCCGTTCAAAGAACGGAGTGCATGAGGGGGATGAAAAAAGGAAAGAAGAGGACTTAGAGAGTAGAAACAGCCTACCTACCACGCCACGTTCGGTTAGCCAATCAGAGCACCGCAGTAAACGTGCATGTATCACGCCACCGTGGGGCACCACTGATTGGCCAATCCAGGACGTAGACGCACGGGTAGTAGTCAAAATTTGGGGAGCCCAAATATTTGTTTTTTCCAAAAGTTGGAATTTTCCATACAATCTGTGATGGTAATTACACCGTCACTATGTTGCGTAAGTACAATCACTAGGATTGAGTGTCTTATCACAACAAAGTTGCAGACTGCTCAAACATGCAGCAAAAGAGGTAGGTCTTCGCAGCTCCGGGTCCAGCAGTCGAGAGACAGGTCACCACGAGGTTTGGTCTTATATAGCGGAGGTAGGCGTGGCTTAATAGTTGACCTCCGTGATGTTTGGCGGCGCTGGTTGACCCAGACCACGAGGCATACGCTGGGGAATTCGCGGGGTCGGCTACTCAGCGACAAACAGCGTTTGTAGGGGAGAAATCCACTACAATACTCTCCCCTTCCTTCCAGGCGGTGTAGGAGACTTGTTGTCTGCAGGGTTGCATGGCACATGTGAGGCAGAACGGGCGGTGCATGTCACATGTGAGCCATAACGGCGAAAGCGTGGATGAGCCGGCCGCTAGAGGAGACAACTGACTAGATACACAATATCTGTGGGAGTAGAGAGGGAGAAAAAGGGTGTGTGGAGGCGATGAATGTTGTGCTTCCCTCACGGCAGGTACAGAGTCGTCAGAGGCGTCTGCTGGGGTGTGTGGGCCTGGGTCAAGAGCAGAGGCTGCGTCAACAGAAGCGGATGAGGGCTCGTGACAGCAGCTGGGTCCACGACAGCAGCAGGGTGCAGGACAGTAGCAGGGAGTACCTGAGGGAGAAAAGAGGGGTGTGTGGGTCCGCACTCAGACGCATGGGCCGCGTCGGGAGCAGGGGCTGCATCAGGAGGAGCGGCAAGGGGTACTGCTGGGCCGGAGGCGGCGTCTGAGGCAGAACGGGTGTGCTGGGGTCGGTAGGACGTGGTGCTTGGGGCAGGAAGAGGAGCTGGTGTCTGCTTAGAGAAGCAGTGCTGCTCTAGGGTGTCTCACCTGCGGTGTAGAGACAGTAGCTGTAGAGCCGATGAGAGCTGCCTCTTTGTGGATAAGCCAGTCTTCCATGATGCTTGAAGACTGGGAGAGTGATCGGTTTCTCCTCCATCCTGTGTGAGTGCGTCACTCCGGGGGTCACCATTTGTAGCGTACGAGATGTTTGGTTCACACTCAGGATGGGATGGAGAATGGAAACTCACAATGTGCTCTCTGTATACATGTTGTATTGGATGTACAATGCAGCTTGGTGCTGGGAAGTGGCAGCGTGGTTACAAGCGTGATGTAGAGAGAGCTGGTTGGTGAGGGTGCTGAGAGGAGGACAGCTTGTGGGTCGCCATGTTCGCCGGCGGGAGCGAGGGCCGCCAGGCAGCGTGGAGGAGGTGGTATAGCTTGCTGCGGCTGTAGCTAGAAGAAGAGAGAGATAGGTCCAGCATTGACTGCTGGACCCGGAGCTGTGAAGACTTGCCTCTTCTGCTGCATGTTTGAGCAATCTGCAACTTCGTTGTGATAGGACACTCAATCCTAGTGATTGTACTTACCCAACATAGCGACGGTGCAATTACCATCTCAGATTGTACGAAACATTCCAACTTCTGAAAAACATATATTTGGGCTCCCCAAATTTTGACTACTACCCGTGCGTCTACGTCCTGGATTGGCCAATCAGTGGTGCCTCACGGTGGCGTGATACAAGCACGTTTACTGCGGTGCTCTGATTGGCTAACAGAACGTGGCGTGGTAGGGAGACTGTCTCTACTCTCTAAGTCCTCTTCTTTCCTTTTTTCATCCCCCTCATGCACTCCGTTCCTTGAACGGGAGGCGGGACTAAGAGATACGGTCGATCCGGCAAGGGAACCTGTTATAGTGCAAGGCACCCCTTGTCCGGGGATCACCTGTAGGTGGCAACTTTTTAGACATAACTATAGTCACAGGTAACCTGGGTGCAGAACCCTACGAGCCCGACGCCCGTCCAAGAGGGGGGGGCGGGGTCACTGCTCCCAGGCAGGAGCCCTGTGTTATAGGTAGGATTAGAATGTAATCAAGGAAGATGACTACAAGCATTAGAATAAAACATAGAGATAAGGGACACTCTATTGGACGAGGAAAAGTGGCAGAAATCACTTATAACAAATTGCAAGTCCCACTAACAAGAATATTTAGCACCAACGAAGGTTTCAAAGTAATCTGTAATGATGACTTTGACTCAGACAAAATCCTCTCAAAAGAAGCCAGAGATGTATTTTACAATGAAGGACTTGTTGTTGTCATGCCACCAAATCAAAAAGCAAAAAGATTAGTTTTCGTTCGTCAAGTCGACTAAGAGATCGGGAGGAAGAGATCTGAAGATCTGAAAGATGAACTGGAACGCCAAAACAGTTGGATGAAGATCGAGGAAGTCATCAAGATAAAAGACTACACTCATGTTTTCAAGATTACCTTCGAAGAAGTTTCAATGGCTGAAAAAGTATTACAACAGGGCTTTCTAATATTTAACATGTCAGTAACGCCTCATCAAATAAAGAAGGAACATTCATCAGTCTGCAAACTTGCTTTTCCTGTTATAAATATTAAGAACACACAACGAGGGATTGTCCAGAAAAAGATAAAAAGTACTGCTCAGATTGAGTAGGCGACGACCATACCTACACTGAATGTAAGAACACACATGTTGGCTGTCTCAACTGTAAGAGAAACGGGAATGCATATATAGGACACAGGACGCTAGCAATGGCATGCCCAATAAAAAAACACATGATAAAGTACAAGGAACAAGAAACAAAGAAAAAGGAACAAGAAAAGAAGGATACGACATACGTCGAAATAGCCAAGAGTGCGGTCCAAGAGGCTCACAGACCAGAATCCACCATATTAAACTTAAGTGAACCAATACATGACAAAGTAATGATTAGTATGATCCATGCACATCTGCACAATATCATTGCACCCGGATCATACAATGAGGAGTTAAGGAAAATGTTTAAATTGAATAACCTACCAGAGATGATATTCCCAGAGAATCCAGAATCCGAAAAAGCATTTCAGGCAACATACTCAAGCGAACTGAGAGAAATACTACAGCTAGACAAACAAAGGTTTGAGCAAGGAGCAACAGCTGATACACAAGGAACACAAGCGACTGATAGAGATCCCAGACAAATGACTAGAAGTGACAAAGAGAAGATAGAAATAACAAAAGGACAGACTACAAGACAAAGGATAAGGAGGAGAGAAGATAAGATGGAGACTGATCACAATATACAACCTGAATCTGCTGAAGATATTGGATTAAAAGTTATCACCACAACAAAACATGGAATCCCAACATCGAGACCAACAGGAGGGACAATTGCAAAAAACTGTGAAGGAGGGATATACAAGTGGACATATCAAGAAAAATACCTAAGTGAAGATTACGTCTGGACACTAATCACTATGGTCAAACTAAAGATTACTACCAATGACTTTAAAATAGTAGACCCGTCAGAGTTTAGAAGAGTCAGAAGCGGGAAACAGGACGATTGGTCTCCACTCCAACTGCCACAATCCAAGTATAAGAACTAATGGACAATAGACAAGCAGTAAGAACTTTAAGAATAATACAATACAACGTAAGAAACCGGAAGACCGAGAGAATTAACCTAAGTAATATATATCAAGAAATTGACCCTGACATTATACTGATAAACAGTCACGGTGAGACAGACAACAACAACATAAAACTCTTTAACTATTATGTAAACCAAAGAAATAAATCGGGCGAGAAAAATGACGGAGTAGCGATAGCGGTTAAAAGAAACTTAAAATTTAAACTAATCGATGACTTCCAGGATGAATTTCTAGCAATAAAAATACATACAACTCAGGGAGACGTAATTATTCCTACTACTTATCTGCCACCGAGACGACCCTACTTACCTATAGAAGATCTATTAAAATTGGCTAACAACAGTCATCCGATGTACATCTTAGGAGACTTTAACGCCAGACACAGGATTTTCCACAATATGAGTAATAACGCCGTGGGAAACGCCCTTAATCAATTAATAAACCTAGGGAAAATCATTCATCTAGGTCCTAACTTTCCAACCTGGAGAAATCACAATACACAATCGACACCAGACAAAATTTTTACCAACAACAAAGCTTTTTTCAATTACCATATAATACAAGGACCTCTTACAGGCAGTGACCATCTGCCAATTATACTAACACTGTCAACAAGCCCCATACAGATACCAATAAAAAAGAGACTGAAAATGAGTAAAACAGACTGGGACAGCTTCAAAGACGACTTAGGTAATCACCACTCGATTAACCTACAAGGGAAAACAACAGAAGACATAGACTCAGAAACGGACAGACTGCACTCAGCAATAAAAACATCTATAACTAAACACACTCCTACTTCTCACTTTAGAACATTACCCAACAACAGACTACTAGAAGAAGGTAAATTAATCCAGACCCATTACAATGAAATAAACAGGTATATGGAAAGACACGGCAGTAACAGATGGCTATATACGACACAGACAGCACTACAGATAAAATTAAGAGACGCATGTAAGGAATCAAACAATAAAAAATGGAATGATATTATAATGGCGGCTGACATGACTAAAGACACAAAAACATTTTGGACTTCCATAAACTAGATGATGGGGCACAACAAGCAAAAAACACCATACATTAAAGACCAAAATGGAACAAAACTGTACGAGGAAAATGAACAAGAGTCAGCATTCAAAAGGGAATGGGTAAAAGTTTTTAAAATATTAGATGAGGAAAATGAAGATTTTGATAGTGAACACGAAGAAAGGATAGAAGACGAAATGGAAAGATATATACACAGAATCACCCCAAGGCAATATATAGACTATAACTTATTACCTAATAATCAAATAATAACCATGGGAGAAATGATGCACTGTCTGAGGAAGTTTAAGGAAAAAGCCCCGGGCTCACAGGTATTACACGAAATATGATCATGAATCTACTTGAAAACATTTTAAAAACACTATTAAACATTTATAACGCATGCTTAATAACTGGTTACTTTCCAGACAAACTAAAATATGCTAAAATGATATTTATTCCTAAGGAGGGTAAGGACAATAAGGAAATATTAAACTACAGGCCAATATCTTTATTAGAAATTACCGGGAAACTATTGGAAAAAAGTTTTTAAATTCAAGATTATAGCCTTTTTAACACAACATGGGAAAAATAACAACAGACAACATGGATTTATGCCCAATAGAAATACCCGAACTGCAATAGCTATAATAATGGAAATAATTGCAATAGAAAAAAGCAAGGGTAACCAGATCAATATAATTTTAAGGGATGTTTCTAAGGCTTTTGATAAAGTTTGGCATTTAGGCTTAAAATATAAAATATTAAAACTGGGACTTAACGAATACTTGCTAAGAATATTGTGTAACTATTTAGATGATAGGAGAGCACAAATTCAAATTGGAAACTTTATGGGAACTATGTTTAATCTTGAGAGTGGAGTACCTCAAGGAGGATTCCTTTCTCCAACACTATATACAATTTATACTTCAGACACACCTCAACCTACCCCCTTTAGCGAATATGTAATGTTTGCTTATGATATTACTCAAATAGTATCATACCCAGGAAAA